>NC_071618.1:33884859-34184859 GCF_014839835.1 Dryobates pubescens | reverse complement strand
GCTTGTGCTCCAAACCCCTCACCAGCTTTGTTGTCCTTCTCTGGACATGTTCCAGCAACTCAACATCTTTCCTAAACTGAGAGGCCCAGAACTGGACACAGGGCTCAAAGACATAGTCCTACTTTGTTACAATTTGGCTATTCCTGATGGACACCCTGGCATAATCATTCCTGATTTGTCTGGGAGGATATGAAGTTTATCAGCATTTCACAAACTCGAGGACAATATCTATTATGGTTGTATCTTCAGGGTTTGTCCCTTCCTCCCCCCACCCCCCCTCCCACTTTGCAGGCCACTTACGTGCTTTCAGTACAGTAACCTAATGAATTGGAAATGAATTACAAATACTGTAATCCTATCAAAATTCATTGCTAAGGTTCTGTATGAAATTTTGCATGTCTACTTGTTTAATCTAATCTCAGCTATTCAAATTTAATGGAAAATAAACACAAAAAGTTAAAGCACCAGGCTGAGTTGAAATTCAATCTAGAATCTCAAGAAGCAGTTCACTTTCTGTTTTGTTTACGATTCACCTAGTTGTGGAAGGACAGCTAATATTCGTGCAGCTTTTAGCTGCCAGCATTTCTGCTAAACCAGTAGCTTTTAGAAGCCCCAGGGAATATCATGGATAGGGAAAAACCACTCAGGAGTTTTAAATTGTCCTTTACTTATCATGTATCAGCTTTTCCTTGAAAAGTTAGGTCATATTAGTCTTTTTTAGGTCTCCTATTTTTACCTTTCCTCTGGAAAAGCCAGCAAAAAGTAAAGCTTAAAAATGTGTGTAGAAAGAAGATGCTGGAAAGGATAAAATTCTGCCATAGCAGGCCAAACCTCTAATACTTCAGATACTGCCCACAATTATCCTTATTTTCATTTGCTGATTTCCTTATGCAGTGCTAAATGAAGAAGACAGAATATGGGGCAGATTTTCTTTGAACTCTTCCTCTCCTCCTCAGCATCATCTTTTGTATGATGCAAAGAGACTGCAGATGAAACACACACAACTGGGAAAGCAAAAAGCAATGGTTTATTAGTTCAGTACACATGAAACATAGCTAAGATTTAATGAGCTATTAGACTAGACATTATTTTTTCAATACTCTGAAGGCACCTGCAAGATCGCCAATGGCTTTATTGTCTCATATAGGGTGTGATATGGCCTGACAGCGTGGCTTGAAAGCACTGCAACAGCACCACTGAAAAGCCAATGTGCTCACCTCACTCTGCACAACTCTGGAGACACCACCTCTGCCCCACAGTGGGTTGCGTGGAACGTCCAGGTGGCCATGTGTGACTAGTGTGCCCGAGGGCTCTGCTCTGCATCACCCACAGAGCTGGCCCCACTGTGCCTCTACTCCCTATGCTGCAACGGTCTCTCTGTTCCATGCTGCTCACACTACACCCTAGCTCCCGGCTCCTGTCACCACTCTGCTCCACACTGCCTACAAGACCCAGATGGCTCCTTCTTGTCTGTGCCACTCTGCCAGTGCTGCACCACTCCACCATTGCTGTGGAGGGCCCTTATATTTGAAGTGTGCATGAGACACCAAGAACTTGGGACTGTTCCTATGATAACTCTACCATCTGAATCCAGGAAATAGTGATGTTCCTTCCTTTGCTCTTCAAGTTTCTCCTTCTCATCCTCTTTTTTGCTCTCTACTTCTCCCTCTTGTTTTCCTTCTCATTTTCCCTCTGCTCCAGTCCAATCTAATAAACTAAATTAATAATCTTTTTGGCATCAGTTCACCTTTATTTAATCCAAGGGAATGTGTGGCTCAGTTGGTAGCACATAAGACCCTTAATGGGAGGCTTGTGAGTTCAAGCCTGCAGTGGGCACTATTGTCCTCCCTACTCTAGTCATGGGGTCTGTGGTGACAGGTTGGACTCGATGATCTTTGAGGTCTCTTCCAACCTTGGTGATACTGAATACTGAATATGCATCTTAGCATGACCCCATTGCAGACCAGGGCTGTTACAGGATAATGGATGTAGAGAACACAGACCTGTTGGCCACACAGGCCTCAGTCAGGAGGTGCAGGAACAACATCTATCACTCCTTGAAGGGGGCCTCAGTGCTATTGAACAGGGAAATCCCACCAGCTCTTTTGTCACTGATGATACTGATGGCTTGATCCAAAGCCCACAGAATCAGAGAATGGTGTGGCTTGGAAGCAAGATCTGGAGATCATGTAGTCCAAGGCCCTGCCAGAGCAGATTCACCTGTGCAGGTTGCACAGGGTGGCACCCAAGAGAGTTTTGAATTACTTCAGAGATGGAGATTCTACCACATCTCTGGGCAGCCTGTTCCAGTTCTCTACTACCAGTAAAGAAGTTCCTCTTCCTGTTCAGATGGAACTTCCAGTGTTCAGATTTGTGACTTTTACCTCATCCTGTCACTGGGCACCACTGAAAAAAGACTAGCCCTGTCCTCCTGACACCCACCCTTTAAGTATTGATAAGCATTGACACATTCCCCTTTGGTCTTGTCTTCTCTAGGCTAAAAAGTCTCAAGTCCCTCTGCTTTTCATAATTGTCTTACTCCAAAATGATGTCACATTTTTATTTATGTTCCAAAACCCAACAGATCTCTTAGTCTAATGTGGGTATCCATAAATGTTGTGGTTAAGATCATCCTGCATACTTTTGAAAGACAATGCAATCATCAAACACAGTCAATACGGGTTCACAAAGGGAAACTCCTGTTTAACTAATCTGAAACCCTTCTGTGATATTGTCATTGACTTACAGGATGGTGGGAATGCAGTGGATGCAATCATTCTGCATTTCAGTAAGGCTTATTATACTGTGCCTAACAACATCCTTCTGTACAAGTTGTCCAACTGAGAGATGAGTGGGTCAGTGTTCCGTTACGTAAAGGATTGGCTGAATGACAGGGCTCAAACTGTTGTAGTGGATTGAACCA
The DNA here is from genome assembly GCF_014839835.1 of Dryobates pubescens. NCBI lineage: Eukaryota > Metazoa > Chordata > Aves > Piciformes > Picidae > Dryobates > Dryobates pubescens. The sequence goes on along the minus strand of NC_071618.1, from coordinate 34,181,936 downwards.
CATCTGGCTGTTGACCACTCACCAGTGATGTTCCTCAGGGCTTGGTGTTCTGTTCAACATTTTAAGGGGGAGTGGAGATTACCTCATTCCTTTCTACATCTTCCTATGGAAGGGAAGTAGAAAGGAAAGGGGGGGAGCTCTTCTGATACTGACAGGACAGGTGGGAAGCGCTCAAACCTGTGTCAGGGGAGGTTCAGGCTAGATATCAGAAAACATTTCATTATAGCAAAGTAATGTTCTGCTTTTAATTAGTGTAGATTTTAGAGAATAAGGTTGGAGACAGCCGCAGAATGTATCTTGGCAAGGGTGAATGTTGGGAAGAAATGAAGAAAGAAAAAGTAGTAAGTGGGAAAACTTAGATATTTTAAGTGATTTGGCATGTGTCATGATTTGGCATGTGTCAAGATTCATTCTTATGAAGAGCAAACATCTTCATCAGTGACTTTTAATTCCTAGGTCCCAGATGGCTGCATGAAGCAAAGGATTGATTACAAAGTCAGAATGGGGGAGAATTAAGATCCAAAATAATATGACTGAAAGAAAGATAAATGCAGTAAGATTTCTTTGTCTGAGGTGCTGGAAGGAAATTAATTCCTGGGTGTTAGGAGATAGATTTTGAAAAGACTTAGAAACTACAACTCAATTTGCAGGCAAAATAACTTTTTCTTCCCGAGTTTCATAGTCACAAGTTTAGAGAGGCAAAATCACTGACATACATTCCTGGAATGAAGCATATGGATTTACGTGAGTAGCTCTAGAGGCATATATTGAAAGTCCAGGGACTTGCTTGAGAGAGTACAGGGGGAGGATAACTTTCCCTGACCTGCTCGCCACTTTTTTCTTGATACACCCCAAAATGCCTTTTCACTTCCTGGTCACTGTAAGAGGCTAAATCTTTTCTCTCTTGATGTCAATCAGCAAAGATAAAATCACCTTTGCTTCTCGCCCAGACAACAGCCACCAGCAAAGTCATGCCTTAAGTTTTGCCTGCTGTAAGAAGAAAAGAACAACTCCTGGAGAAGACATCTTACTGAAGACACCACCCGTTGGAGGCTGCTCAGAGAATGACTTGGACTTTGGGATCTTGCCTTTCCCTTCTCCAGCAGAGGACAACAGAAGCTAACAAGGATGATATTTCCTCCAAGCCAGTGGCAGCACCCTTCCTCGGACCTGAATTGTGTTGGGGAGGGGTAATATAATTTCTTTCCTGCTCTCTTTCTCTCCATTTCCACCCCCCCACCCCCCCCACCCCCCTTCTTCTGTTCCATCCACTTTATCCTTTAATAAATAGCCTCACTTTTGATATTTGGCCTCATTTGTGCCTGTAATTTCACAACACAGGAATGATCAAAAAAAAACCCTGAGTCTCTCTCCATACAGACTGAGACAGTCAAAAGGACACATTGCAGGCTTATGGTCATCCTGTTGTCCACTAACTCCGAGGTCTTTTTCCACAGAGCTGCTTTCAATCAGGGCAAACCCTGATCTCTATGGATGTATTAGATTATTCATCCCTAAGGGGAGGACCCTACACTTGTCCTGTTTTAATTGTGAGGGGTTGCTCTCTGACCAACTTTTCAGCCTATCCAGATCACTTTATATGGCAGCACAGCTTTCTGGTGTGTCAGTCACTCCTTCCAGTCTTGTGTCATCAGCAAATTTGATGCGGGTATGCTTTATTCATTCATCCAGGTCATTGTTGCATATATTGAACTGGGCTAGATTCAGTGAATCCACGTTGACTGCTTCTGATAACATTCTTTTTCTCAACATGCTTTGAGAAGATGCACAGGACAAGATGTTCTGCAATCATTCCATGGATGGAGGTGAGGCTGACCGGCCTCTAGTTCCCTGGGTTTTCCTTCTTTTTTTGAAGACTGGAGGGACATTTGTTTTCCTCCAGTGCTCAGGCCTGGAGGCCCCCAAGACCTTTCAAAGATGATGGAAAGCAGCTCAACGACGACTTCTGCAAGCTCCCTCAGCACTCACAGGTGAATTCCATCAGAGCCCATGGACTTGTGGATATCCATTTTATTCAGTTAATCACTACCTTGATCCTCCTTGACCAAGGGGAAGTTTTCGTACCTCCAGTCTTTCTCTGTTACTTCTGGGGACTGAGTGATGACTGAGCAGTAAAGGCTGTAGGAAAGGCTGCATACAGTAACTCCACCTTCTCTGCATCCTTTCTCACCCATCTCCTTCATTAGTAGGGCCACATTTTACGTGCCATTGTTTTTCTTGATAATGGGCTTGGAGAAGTCTTTCATGTTACTACTTTACATCCTTTCCTAGATTTAATTCCCACAGATTCTTAACTACTCAAGTAGCCTTCCTAGGGTCTTTTTATTAGTATTTTGTACTTCCCCATGCTAGTTCTTTTCTCCATGAGTGCTTGAGCTACTAATGATCTTGTCTCAGCAGAGCTATCTCTGACTGTAATTTTATTTCTTATGTTTCTGCCCTCTTTCTCACAGCTCTCTCCCATAATGATTGTCTCATAAGTGAAAGGCAAGGTTATTCTTCCAAAAAAATGTTGATGTGCCACAAGGAATAACATATTTGCAGGTAATGTGAGCAAATTTTTGATAGATCATTATGTGCATTTATTATGAAGAAGGAAAGTGTTGGCTGTGTTCAGGAAAAGCTTGAGAGTTCATTTGAAGTTTTCTTATTCATACAAAAGTGTTTCTACTTAGACAGTAACAAAAGGAAGAGAAAGAGAAAAAAGGCAAATCATAGAATGACACAGGGAAAAGGAAAAAAACCAACACTGTAACTCTAGTCTACCTGAATAGAGTAATTATGGCAAATTCATACTGTTCTGATTTGACAAATGCAGAAACATTTTTATAATTATGTTTACAGTTCTACTATGAATAACATGAAGCATTCAAAAACCTGTCATCATTTTCTTTAGCAGATGCTTGTTTCAAGGGTCAGCGTTGAAAAATCAGTCAGGAAGTAATTTCATGCATTTAATTTACATTTGTATTAATTGGTTTGTAATTGGTGACATCTGTTTGTAAGTATGATAAAACATGAATGCATTTCTCCTAAGATAAAATGAACTCTTGAACACTAAAGTAAAATTGCATTTTCTGCAAGTTAGATTTCCTTACTTTGCTAGGAATCCTTAAGATCAGTAAGAAACACTCCCTTACCTCCATAAGCAGTAAGAAATAATGGTAATAAAAAAAGTTAATTTTGTTAAATGGCTGTGTAAGCTAACCACAAGTGACCATCATACATAATGATCCTAATCATAAATCAGTAATACATATATATTCAGAAAATACACTGTCAGATGATCAGCGTCCTTTTAGTAGTACACCTCATGTGTGATAGATAGCTGAACATATGGCTCGTTTGTCTGCCTCACTGATTTTATTGTTCTCACTTTCACAAATGTTTCATGCTGCATCAAATTACTGTTAATCATCCTCTAGGTACCATCACACATCCTCCCAGTTCAAGTTACAGACCTCATCTCGGCTTTCTTCTTTGAAAAGAAGAATGCTGTACTTCTGAATGGCATGTATAACACAATATAATATCTCTTTTCTAGGAAGAATAATGTACAGAACCACCTGTGATAGTAAAGCCATACTGAGCAAGCTTTTTTGTAATAAAAGCATTCCAGCTGCTCAAGATTTCCCTGAAACTCAGTGTTCTGACCATCATTCTTTACAAGTTTTTGTATGTTTTTCATCTGAGTAAAACATCCATAAGGGCATAGATATGGATGTCTGAATTCTGGTTTTCTCCAGTCAGTTTTCTTGTTCACTGTAGTCAAATTCCTGACAATGGCACTTGCAGCTATGACAACACCGATGGGATCAAAAGTAACTAGTGTCTTTACAAAGGAAGAACTGTCTGAAGGGGGGCTAGAAGAAGAAGAGAGGGGAACCAGACAGCTTCCCTTATCTATGTGTATAAACAACAAAGCAGCAGCTGCAAAAGACCTTTATCTTAAATTCAAGGTAAATCAGTGCGAGTCTGTCAGAGGATGGCAAGACACTGAACATAGCCTAAACTCTTGAACTTTCTGATCAGAGCTCAGGCTCTGCCCAAAGTTGTGAAGAACCTAATTTAAATGAACATACAATGTATGTAGTAGGGGGGTTGCATGTGAAGGGGTGCATGTAGTAGGCGTTTCGGGAAAGACTGTAAATCCTGAGTAGCTAGCCTATAGGGAAAAGGAGAGGGAAATTCGTGGTCGGGAAATAAGGACAAAAGGGGAGCTGTGTCTCCCAGCAATTTGAGAGATACCACCAGGTATTGTCCTGTGAGCTCTCCCTTTATTCGAACAAAGCCTTACTATAAACTCCTCTGTCTCTGTTGTGAACAGGAACTTCTAAGCAGAGACAATTTTTCCTTACAACACACATCTCATGCAACTCATTTTCTGGAAACACAAATGGACTCTTATTTTAGCTTTTTTCAGAGGTGAAAGGATTGAAAACTTCAAACTGGTTATTAATTAGCTGCACAACTGTCATCTGCATCAACTGGAATGGCTCTAATGAATTTTCACACACTTTAATTGGGAATTTTCATATGGCTTAAAACTTTAGTGGACTTAAAAACAAAGCTCCTGGTAGAGGCAAGAGATAATCATCTTGGCTGTCTCTCTGAGTTCAGATGTCAATAAAATAGGCTTCTGAAGCTATTCCTGCCCCTATCCAGGATAAATAAAGGCACACTTTCCGTGTCAGGGAGAACAGAAAAGTGCCTCAGAAGAGTCAGAGGAAGAAGCAGGGAAGCCTATGAATTAAAATTTCCTGTTACAGTACATAGAAAAAAAAATATTAGGAAGTTTAATTATGTGAATGTTAATGCTGTTTCATTTACCTGGACCTTACTATTGAGACAGATGTCAACAATTGCAATAAATTTGGAATATGTAATATATTTAGAAGTGGTAGGTTTTACCTATTTAGGACTTCAGACATTCAGCTGCTAGCATTTCTCCACTCCACTTGTTCTGAAGATATCAATTTCCTTCTTCCTCTTCTCATTTACTAAATTTAAGAAAAGACACATCCCTGTGTGCTTCATGTGCTTCTCCCCTTCCCAGAAGTGCTTTAAGGAGAGACCCTCTATAATTACTGTAAGAGAAGAAATCTTTTCTCTCTTGATGTAAATCACCTCTGCTCCTCACCCAAACAACAGCTGCCCAGGGAGGGGATGGTGAAAAGACCCTCTGGAATATCCAACAAAAGATAAGATAGTTGTGAACAACCTGCCTGATGAGTCAGCTCTGCCTAGCACACCTGGCAGTTGCATATGCATTAATGTGGTTAGTGTGTGGGCAAGGGGAGCTGAAATTAACTGAATAAGAGACTGAATTAACTGAAATTAACTGAATAAGAGCTTCAGCAGCTCAGACAGAGAGAAAAAGACATAACCATGCAGCCTGAAAGCAGCAGCCCAGGCACCCTCTCTCTACCACCACACCACGGTGTACCCTATGTTTTGCCTGCTGTAAGAAGAAAAGGACAACTCCTGGAGAAGAGGGAAGAACTACATCACTGGACAATGACTTTGGGATCTCTCTCTCCCCTCCTCCAGCTGAGGACAGCACAAGCCAACAAGATGAGCCCTGGGACATCTCAAAGCCAAAGTAGCATCACCCTTCCTCAGGTCTAAATTGTCATGGACAGGGGCATGTGTTTGTGATGGCAATATCATTTCTGCCCTCTTTCTTAATTTTCATGGAATTTTCCTTATCTGTGATTCCTGTTGCAAATCCACACAGCCTTTAAAAAAATGTACTGTACTGGCTGCCTGAGGAGGTGGTGGGGTTGCCGTCGCTGGGGGTGTTCAGGGCGAGGCTTGACAGGATGCTTGGTTGTATGGTTTAGTTGATTGGGTAGTGTTGGATGATAGGTTGGACACGATGATCTCGAAGGTCTCTTCCAACCTGGTTTATTCTATAATTCTATTCTAATTCGATACAAGAATCTGTGTTATCCTGGATTTATTCCTTTCTATCTCCTTTCTCTTATTATATGAGCCTAAATGTTTTTATACTGTATTTTCATCATAATAATTAAGGAGCTTTATACACTTGGTGGACAGTTATTCCCAGGTGCTTCAGTGGATAGGTAGGCACAAAGCTAGGAAAAATCCCTGAATTCAACAAAAACTTGTTCTTTATGAAGAGTCTTTTTTTTGCAGTGATGAAGAGTTTTTAGGTAGCATCTATTTTATCAACTAATTTATGCTAAACTATGAATTATCCAAGAACAGCAATTAACCTGAATCTTGACCTGCCTGTGAAATGAATGACTCCATGATTGTTGAAGAACCCTTAGGTAGACAAAGCCAATATTAATCAAATCAGACAAGATAGGAATAATTTTGCAAGATGAGTTCTTCTTCCCACCCCTCCCCTGATGTCTGAGAGACAAATAAAAATAACACTGACACTAAACCTGGCCAAATCAGAGCACAAAAATTAACTTTAGTGGCTGCAAGTGAACCAAATTTAACTGTGTGCAGTTGATTTACAATTTTCTGCTTGCAGTAAATACTGTTTATGATTGAAAATAATCAATTATTTTTGCTCATATCATTAGAAATAGATTTTGTGTTTCAAATCCAGAGAGATTATGTAAGAAATACAGTTGTTCTTTATAATGCAAAAGAAAAAGCTAAATCAATGAAAAATATGAAGGAAGTTGTGACCCCCTTGATTTCAAATCTACAGATTCACAACAGCCAGAACGATGATTATTCTCATGGAGTGAGGGTGGAGTTTTTGAAATCAAAAATAAAGATCAAGGAACTAAAATACAGCTATAAATAAAAAGCTCCATACTGAGCTGACATTTCCACAATTGATATATTATTTTTTAAAAAACAAAGAATAGCTTGAAATGGGACTGAGCTAAATTATCCCAAACTGAATACATACACTATTGATCAACATGCACGTTATCTCTTTATGCAAGACTGAGGAGGCAAACTGTGGTAGCGATGTTGCTTTGGTATGGAGATATAAGTTATATGTACCTGTTGCAGTAGATTTCAACCACAAGCCACAGGACTCTAGAATAATTGCTTTGTATTTTTTTTTTGCACATGCCAAGGTGTAGCAGGTAACAGTTTTCTAAAAAGTCAAGAAAAATAATTTAAAAAAGAAGGGTTTATTTTGGTATACTCCTTGAATAGGGAGACAAAAGATGTTTCATCATAATCCAAAGCCATAATTTGTTTCCTGTTTCCTATTATTATCATTAATCTATAACCAAAGAATACTAAGATGCTGCTTTAATACAACTTGAGATGTTGAATGTCCCTTAGTGGAAATATGAAGTCTAATGACTCAGTTCACTTTTTGACACATAGGATGTTTGCATCCTGGTTGTCTCAGACATCACATGGGGCTGATAAATATGACCCAAACTGCGAAGGGACATCTTGAGTCAGACATCTCAGATTATCTCAGGTGCCTGTATGTGGGCAACTGAAGCAAGCTCAAAGATGAGGATTCACTTCCATATTTAGACACCTGAATTCAATTTTGTCTAAATGGAAGAATCTATATGCAAATTAGGTGAGCCATTGGTTTACAACAGTAAGAAATGCCATATGAGGTTCAGTTATTCCCCACATAGTAATGAGCTGTAATTTGAAATACTCTACCTCATTCCAGCTGGCATTCCTGAAAACTTGGCTTGGACTTGTGTTTACTATTCCTTGGTGCACATACACCTCAAAAGGCACTGGATTTCTGCAAGAGCTGTGGTCTGAAACTCCATTCAGCTCAGGTGATATATCTAAAGAAAAAGAAGCCTGCAGTTCACAACTGAACAAAATTTCCCCATTTTATCTAAATTAATGGATTTCACAATGAGTTGCTTCCAGTTTCTTTTACAGTCATTCCTCCCATATATTAAAAACATCTTATCCTTGTATTTAACTTGCAGAAATCAGTCTTGGAGGTGGTCCAGTGGAGGGTCATGAAGATGATCAGAGGGCTAGAGCACCTCCCAGTATGGGGACAGGCTGAGAGAGTCAGGGCTGTTCCGTAAGGCTCTGAAGGGACTTTTTACAAGGGCTTCTTGTGGTAAGATGAGGGTGAATGGCTTTAAGCTGGAAGAAGGTAGATTTAGACTGGATATTAGGAAGAAATTCTTTACAGTGAGGGTGGTAAGACACTGGAACAGGATGCCCAGAGAATTTGTGGGTGCCCCCTCCCTAGAAGATGTCCATGCCTATGGCAGGGGTGTTGAGACTAGACAATCATTAATGTCCCCTCCAACCTAAACCATTCTATGAAATATATTTTTCACATCAAAGAAATTAATAATCTTACAGGATAAGACTAATCCTAAAATATACCCTTGTTTCACTAGTAACCTCCTTGTACAACTATTTTTTCCCCTTTTAACACTGTTCCCTGCCTCTCTTCAAATGTTAGTTACTGTATATCCTTATGGCCAGTTTAGTTTATAGATTTTCATGTAGCATCACATTAAGTACTTTATTAACTATTTTATTATACACTAGATCAAATCAATTTATGTTCCTGTTGCCTAGAAAATTAGTAGGCTTTCTTGAGGTTGATATAAAAGATATTCTTTCACCATCTGAACATTACACCTATTTTTTAATTCTATTTTTGTGCCTTTACTTAATCTTTCTTTTAAATCTTATGCTGACTGTTTGCAAACTACTGACATCAGATTGTCAACTCTGAAATTACTTTGATGACTCTGCCTCCCTAATAAGTGAAGATATTATGCCTACTCTTCTTCATTGGTTTGATCCCACTGTGATTACTCCATTAATATCACTATTTAGTGTGAACAAGTCAAACAAGGTAGGCGGTCAGCTCCTATCTAGACAGCAGCAAAATAAATCTTAATTTCTGCTTCTACTACAGACAATGACTGGTATACATACAGTTGTACTCTTTGAAGGATATTACTGGAATAAACCTGGCAACTAACTTGAGGTTGCATTCATTACAATAAGTAGGAGCCATGGAAGCTTCTTATAAAATGTAACCCTTAAATAAAAACTGATAAAAGGATTCAACAAGGTAGTGAGTGCCACCTTGCATGTTCTGCCCTAATATTTCCCTTCACATACATTAATTCAAAATACAAATAAACTCACATTGCTCTTCATAAATGTGGGGTGCCCTTTGATAGTTTTTTAACAGAAGTTTGACAATACTGTGGAGCATTCTCTTAAAAAGAAGTTCTTTGCACACAGTAATCAATTTAATTCTGTAATTTTATTGTGTTGAAGCTATTTCCAACAACTGAAGTTAGGAAAGGCAGATATTATCTGTATAGATTCCTAGAGGTTAAGGGCAAAAGGAATTATTAGATCATTTTGTCAAGCCTGGATTATATTGTGGGCTATTAAATTTAATCCTGTGTTGATATCTGTTCAAAATGAGCCATGATGACTTGTTGTTCTTGTTGTCATTATTATTACTACTATTGTTGTTCCTGTGATTGATTGTATTTGTTATAGCATCACCCAAAGGCAAAAGAAAAAAATAACTAGTCTGAGATAAGCATTGCATAAACATAAATTATTTGATCATTATTTATCTCAGTCATCCTGGTTAGAACTCATTTATGGATCTAGGACTAGCACAGACAGAGATTGGTAAGTAACAGGTCATCATGGACTTCTCTATGAAATGTTACACTGAAGAGAGGAGAGGACAGAAGAGGAAAAGAAACACAAAGCAACACAAGGCTTTTCTCTTCACTGAGGAAATTTCCAAGAGCTTGTAAGAGATAAAAGGCTTCCATGGATCTGTCTGGGTATTTGTTTGTTCTCTAACCTCCTGCTTCAGCAATAAGAAAGATAAGCTAGGCCATCAAAAAACATTATGTGAGAAGACTGTTTAGTGAAAACTAAATCTGAAAGCTGTGAAGTCTGAGCTCTTTCCACAAGCTCATATCACTTGGAAAAGAGAGTTCCCTGAGCTCCATGAAGCGCTGGAAAAAGTTATATCTCCTCTGCTTGTCTTTCCTCCTTGACAGAAAACTCCATAGTTTCTTTCAACTGTAACAGCTGTCAAGGGAGGTCATGATTTTCTGAAAAGAAAAGCATGATCCTTTGCTATGGAAGATTCTGAATATTAAGATAAACTATAAATTGGATCGTTATTCAGAAGGAAGGTAGTGCACATGACAGTGCAAGGGGTTATGTGTTCAGAGAAGATGGGTTGATGCATTTTGAAACTTAATTTTAGCACCTGCTTAGATTTTTAGACATAGTGAGTTGCAATAAGAGAATCTGGAGGTCAAGAATGTGTAACTAACTCTGTCAAACTTTATTCCTGACATTGCAAAGTTATTCCATGTTTAAACCAGTATAAATGACAACAGAATGTGTCCCTGTACTTTTTATTTTGTTAACTTAAAAAAATCAAATAATTTGAGAAGTCACAAAATAAGAACCCAAACTTTGATTCTAGCTCTTGTTTTAGCACATTTATTAAATCTCCTTTCTGTAAAAGACTTTGAATATAGTGTTATTTAACTTAGCACTTGCAGCTCTAAATGTCATCAAATTAAAGTGGATGAAGGCCTTTTGCAGATTAAAAAAAAATAAAAATTAGTGCTTTTATTACAGTTGGTAATAGTCAAAAGTAAATAATAATGAAATAAGGAATAAACTGTACACATCAGTGTCAGTGTCACCTCTTGGAAGTCTTCAGCACAAGCTTGTACAATGTTGATGTCTCAACAGAAAATACTCATCTGTGCATAAAATCTATGAGAATAGAATAGATTAGAATAAACCAGGTTGGAAAAGACCTTTGAGATCATTGAGTCCAACCTATCATCCAACGCTATCTAGTCAACTGAACCATGGCACCAAGCACCCCATCCACTCTCTTCCTAAACACCTCCAGTGACGGTGACTCCACCACTTCCCTGGGCAGCCCATTCCAATGGCCAATCACTCTATGAAGAACTTCTTCCTAACATCCAGCCTAAACCTCCCCTGGTGCATGTTATTGACACTTTTTCAAAGGCCTTTTCCACACTCTGTCTTATTGTCAGAATCACAAAACAATTTAGTTGCGTTAATGGCATTTATAAACCACTAAGAGACTTGATATATGCACAGCCTAAAAAGGCTATGCCTTTAAAATTTTTCACAGATCTTGAGCAGAAAAGTAGTAAAATGTAAATAAATCACTATTGGGTGTAAAAAGGAAAACAAAGATAATTCTAAACATTCCATTGGAGAGGTATCCACCATAACACTGGTTGTACCAAAACAATTCCTTCTTCCTCTCTTCTCACTTTGTCGCTCTGGGAAGATACTAACTTGCTTCTGCTTGACCTTGGCTGCATTGTTTTGGTTAAGTCTAACAGCAACTTTGTCAGCTCCTTTTCTTCCTCTCTTTTGGACAAGGGAGTGTGGGAAGGAAGAAAAAGGACAAGCTAGGAGCTTCCCCTGTTCCTTGACCAGAGGGGGTTCTTGCACTGTTTATTAATTGTATATATTTGCAAATATTGTAAATACTGTATATTTTATACACGTTCATTACATTCCATTGTAGATTGTAGTTTTGCTCACAAATACAGCTTTCATTTGCTTCCACCTGGGCTGGGCTGGCAAAGTTAATGTTGGGAGGTAAATTTCAACCCACTACAATCAATTTGGGTGGAAAATAATGTTTCTGTATTTCCTGTCCCCATTTATTTTTTCACTTTGAAATCTTATGCCTGTGACATGGCTTATTATTAATACTACTTTGAAAAATTATGCTATAAACGTATGAAAAAGGACTTATACTGCAACTAGAAACTGTCTTTGACTTAAAAAAACCCCAACAAATAAAAAAACATATAAACAGAATAGAATAAGAATTGAATAGAAAAGAAATAGAACAGAACCAGACCAGACCCAGAACCAGAACATTTCAATTGGAAGGCATCTACAACAATCATCTAATTCAGCTGCCTGATCAATTCAGGGCTGACCAAATGTTAAAGCATATTATTAAAACAGACACGTTTGGGGCACTGGCCACCTCTTTAGGAAGCCTGTTTCAGTGTTTGACCACCTTCTCAGTAAAAAAGAAATGCTTCCTAACGTTCGGTATAAACTGCCTCTAATGCAGATTTAGAGTCATTCCCAAACATCCTGTCACTGGAAACCAGGACAAAAATCAACTATCAACAGCTGGTTTTCCATTTCTCTTGGCCAAACTCTGTCATGCTTTAAAGTTGTGTGATGAGGCAATGCATAGGAGTACAAAAGCAACTAAAAATACTTCAGGGCTTTGGGGAGATTACTCGAGGGCACAAGTGGTGTTCTCCTGAATCACTCTATTGACAGGAAGAGATATTGAAGGAAAGAAAACAATCCATGTGATTAACACATGGCTTAGAGGTTGGTGCCACCAACAGAACTTTGGGGATTTTGACCATGGGGAAATTTTCTTGGCACTGGATCTACTGGTGATAGATGGAGGTCATCTATCCCATAAGGGGACAAGAATCCTTGCACATGAGTTGGCTGGGCTCACTGACAAGGCTTCAAACGATTTTTAAAGGGGGTCAGGGATGCAGCTGGCCTTGCCACTGAGAACCCTGGGTGTAGCAGCCAAATACTTCTGGAGCAGTGTGTTGGCATTTTAGATAACAATAAGATCTACCTCCCCTCAAGCTTAAAAACTATTTACTTAACTTCATCCCTGAAATTTTTACACACCAATCCATGAAGCATGGGCAATAAAGAGGAGCTGAAGGACATTGTGCTGCAGGGAAACTGATATAGCAGCCATCACCAAAACCTGGCAGGACGACTCTCACAACTGGAGTGCTGTAGTTGATGGGTATGAACTTTTCAGAAGTGATAGGCAGGGAACAAGAGGTGGTAGAGTGGTCCTCTGTGTTAGGGAGACCACCCAACCAGGATGAAAAGATAGATGAATTTTTTTATCAGCAGTTGAGAGAGGTTTCACAATCATATCCCCTTGTTCTCCTGGGGGACTTCAACTTCCCAGATGTCTGCTGGGAATACAATAAAGCAGGGAGAGAACAGTCCTGGAAGTTCTTGGAGTGTGAGAAGGATAGCTTTGTGAGGGAGCCAACCAGGGAAGGTGCCCTCCTAGACCTGCTTCTTGTGAACAAGGAAGAACTTGTGGGGGAAGTCAAGGTTGGAGTGTGTCTAGGGCTCAGCAATCATGAGATGATTGAGTTCTATATCCTTGGGAGAGGGGTTAGTAAAATTGCCACCATAGGGCAAACTTTGGCTTGCTCAGGAGACAGGTTGACAAAATCTCTTGGGAGAACACCCTGAAGTGTGTCCAGGAAGGCTGGACACACTTCAAGAGGGAAGAGGGAAACACAGTGACAAAGGATGAGGTGCTCAATGTCTACTTTGCCTCAGTCTTTAGCATCTACAAGAAAGGAAAAAGGAGGATCTAGAAAACTATGGACCTGTCAGTCTGTTGTAATTTTAGGCTGGACGTTTAAAATTTTCCACATATTTTGAACAAAAAGTAGTAAAGTGTAAATAAATCACCATTGGGTGTAAAAAGGAAAATAATGATAGTTCTAAACAACCTCATTGGAGAGATATCTATCATGAGAACTAGTTTGGCAAACATTCTCTCTTTTGGCTTCTTTGCCCTGAGAGATACTAACTGTGCTGTGCTGCCTTCTGCTTGATATTGGCCGTGTTGTTTTGGCTGAGTTCTAACAAATCCTTGCTCTTTCATTTGTCCCTTTGTGTCCAGGGTGGGGTAAGAAGGGAAGCAGGGAGTGGAGAAACTATTAGCAGCTCCCCTGGTTTTTGGCCAGGGGCATTTACCGCGATTGAGAGACGGAGACAAAGCTCGATGCAAACAAAGTGTCTACTTTATTGTACAAAGTCTTTTCTTTATATAGGCCAACATAATCAAAAGCAACTCATGATTGGTAATTAGATGTGTCCACACAACAGTTAGACTCATGATTGGCTGCTGAGAAAATGCCAGGGAACACACATCCCTGAGCAAGGCTCACACAGGTGTTAGACAAAAGGCAAATGATTACACATCTCTTCTCTAAATTCAGAGAGAAGACAAAAGACTCTCTTGCAATGTTTACCATCTCTTATTCTCAGGTCGTTGTGTGGCTTCCTGAGTCACAATGTCCATTGGTAATCAGCTAAAGGCTTTTTCCTCTCTACATAGCTGCAGTTTGTTCCCAAGGTCTGTGGCCCACATTTCCTTCTATCAGCTGAGCATTGTTTGAGGTTCTACTCCCTAAATTCAGTGCATCAGGCATTCTTGTGCTATTTATACCTGTAAATATTGTAAACACTGTATATTTTGTACATATTCATTGCATTTCATTGTAGATTACAAGCAAAACTACAAATATAGCTTTATTTGCTTCTAGCTGGGCTGGCAAATTTAATGTTGGGGGGAATTTTGAATATGAGCAAGCAGTGTGCCCAGCTGGTCAAGAAAACCAATGGCATCCTGGCTTGTATTAGAAATTGTGTGTCCAGCAGCAGTAGGGAGGTGATAGTCCCCTTGTACTCAGCCCTGGTGAGGCCACACCTAGAGTATTGTGTCCAGTTTTGGTCTCAATACAGGAGAGATGTGGAGGTGCTGGAGTGAATGCAGAGGAGGGCAACAAAACTGGTGAAGGGCCTGGAGAATAAATCTTATTACAAGCAACTGAAGGAGCTGGGGCTGTTTAGTTTGGAAAAGAGGAGGCTGAAGGGAGACCTCATTGCTCTGTACAACTACCTGAAAGGATGTTGTAAAGGGGCTGGTGCTGGTCTCTTCTCACAGGTAGTGACAGAAAAGAGGGAATGGCCTCAAACTATGACTGGGTAGGTTTAGACTGGACATTGGGAAAAATTTTTTTACAGAAAGAGTTGTCAGGCATTGGGATGTGCTGCCCAGGGAGGTGGTTGAGTTGGCAACCCTGGATGTGTTTAAAGGTTGTCTGGATGTGGTGCCTGGGGATATGGTTTAGGGGTGAACCTTGTAGAGTAGGGTTATTGGTTGGATGCGGTGATCCTGAGGGTCTTTTCCAACCTGAAAATTTCTGTGATTCTGTTTTGGACTGAATGGTAAATGTTTCTATTGCTTTAAAGGCATTTGAATTCAAAGCTTTTTCCTTGCTCATAATAGTCTACATTACTAGCTCTCTTAGTTTAAAATTACTGCAAAAGCACTACAGTCACTCTGTATATTTCTAAACTTAGAGTCAAAGAGAATATGCTGCATGATTTACCTGACCTTTATATATAGATAGGATTGTTTTAGGGGACACAATACTTAGGATTCAATTCTGACACTATAATGGCATGGAATGGCATTAAAATGCCAAGTTAGCATTCAAAGTACCAAACAGCCATGCTAGAACACTGTGTATTTTAGATTTAGTACAGTAGATTCCCTTTGACATGTTTAGAGTTGAGTTTTACAGTGGGAATTTAATGAGAATATGGCCTGCTAGTGACACATTCTATAATAAAGGGCCCTGCAAAATACTTTCTGAACCATTGCTAATGCTTCCTAACCTTCCTTTGATTACTTGTATTTGTACTGCTTCAGGAAGTAAAGAAAACACAACTCCCACATGGGATTTACCTGTGGCTGTCACAATCAGAAAGAGTTACTTACTAAATTGCTTCCAGAACACTGGCAGAAGGAGCACTTTGGCTGCCTCAGGCTGGTAAAAACTCTATTAGTGAGCAGTTTTCACATATAATGCTGTAGGCAACTCCAACACAGAAATTTACCAATGCTTCAAAACGGGTTATAGCAGTAATATTAAAGGAGCTGACCCTATACGGAGCAAGTCACTGCACCAATCTTTGCTGCAGTCTACAAATCTGTAAAATGGGGAGAATAATAGTTCTCTGGTTTATAAGGTGCTTAGAAATCTAACATCAGAACCTTATATAATGGGTTGGTTAAAACAGTATAAAAAGGCATCACACCTATCATTTTGAAATTAATATTAGTCACATAAAATGGACTAAATGGATTTCTCCTATTGTAGTCTAATTACAGCATCACAATTAACCAGGTAGGGTATTTAAATTATCCTTGCTAGTCTTTTTTTTCCCAATAATTAATTATTTTGTAAGATTCATGGAATGCAAAGGAAGCTCCAGCAGCTGCAGCTGTAGCAATACCAGCACAGGCTGGAAGAAGTGTGACTTACTCTAGTGCTTTTAGGTGAGCTATTAGACAAATATAAGACCAGTTCATACAATCATAGACTCAATAAGGTTGGAAAAGACCTCAAAGGTCATCAAGTCCAACCATGAGGTCACCCAAGACCTCATGGCTACTAAACCATGGCACCAAGTGCCATGTCCAATCCCTTTTTGAACACCTCCAGGAATGGTGACTCCACCATCTCCCTGGGCAGCACATTCCAATGGCTAACAGCTCTCTCTGTGGAAAACTCTCCTCACTTTGAGCCTAAACTTCCCCTGGTGCAGCTTGAGACTCTGTCCTCTTGTTCATGCTACCAGAATTGCAAGAATGATATGTTTCTTGCAAGTCATCTTTTCAGAAATGCAGACAAATCAAAGACAAACATTCTTGATCCAAAACATACACAAACCCTGAGTCTGGAGAACACACTGAAGTACATATACACCTCACACTTTCCAAAAGGTTGTGTTTAGTAAATGCTGTACAGAGTGAAGATATAACTTGAAATCATGCAAACAATTTTTTTAAAACTGGTTTCTATGTGTTCTAAGAGACTATACAAAAGGGGTCTAGGTGTTCTCCAAGTTACCAGCTAAAATTATGATGTGGGATAATTTGTTTCCAATTGTTTTCACACCTAGAAAACATGTCTAAAATTCTGCCTCATTCCTCTGAGACTTATACCGTTTATACATCATAAAGCTCAAGCTTCGAATGTAAAGATCAGATTTGGTGAATTGAATTTCACTACATGAACATTTTACATTTCATTCTTATATATATACACACGAAGTCCTCTTGACTGTGTCATGGTTTGAGGGTGGTGCCTTTTAAAAAACCAGAGTTGAGTCTTCCAGGAGGACCAGAAAGGTCCAGAGAATGGACCAGAAATGTGTAACTTTTTTATTCAATCCCACAATTGTGCTCTCTCTATAAATTTGGCTGCAAAATTGTTGTCCCTATCTTTCTTCCTCTGTACATCCCTGAACAAAGTGAGCTCCCTTATCTGGTGTGGAGGGCGGATGGTTTCAGTCTTATCTGTGGCTTGCTTAGGCCTCGTGCCAGGGAGTGAGTGAGGCAGTTTCAGGCCTAGCTAGGCAGAATCCAGCCTAGCAATGGGGGGGGGGGGGGGGACGAGCGAGCCCTGGGGCATATGTTAAACCCCAGGTGGGGAGAAAAGGGGTAACTGGGGCTTGAGGTTTAGTTTGGCTGGAGGAAGGTTTTTGGGAAGTTTTCATGTATCCTGTATGTATATTAGTTGTTAAAGATTCATGTATTCTGTATTTTCCCATATATTTTTGAAAACAATTTCTGCACTTCTCTCCAATTCAACAAGAGCATCTTTATTTTACTTCCTTTGGGAGCAGAAGTATTTCTATCCGCTCTTTAAACTTAGACACTTTGAATTTTTATAGTGTGAATACAATATGAGCCTGGAAAACTTCCCTGAAATACTATCTGTGTGTGACTTGCTTGCACTGGCTTTCTGTAGATATCACAGAATCATAGAATAGTTGTGATTGGAAGGGACCTCTGGAGATGACTGAGTCCACACATCCTGCACCCCCGCCAAGGAATGCTGACCTAGAGAAAAATTGCACAGAAACATATCCAGGTGGGGTTTGAATCTTTCCAGACATGGAGACTCCAATACATCTCTGGGTAGCCTGATCCCGTGCTCCATCACCCTTACATTAAAAAATGTTCCTCCTCATGTTTAGATGGAAATTCAGATATTCAACTTCGCGTGTTACCTCTCCTTTATCCTTTGTCCTCTCACTTTCTGTCTGGATGAGTGTAAACCATTCTTATTTTTCTAGAATCCCTTTCACTGCAGTACAGGCAAATAGAATTATTTTGTGTTTCTTAATTTATAAACTTAATTTATATTGTTGAATGCACTTGCTGATACCTTTAGTCATGAAATTACCAGTTTTGATTTATACTTTTACCAAAGGAGATTAATCATAATCTGTGGAAATTTTATCACTATGTTCTAGCAACACACACAAAAGTCAAGAAAATGTTATTTCTTATGTTATGCAGTAACTGACAAGGTGCTATTTAAAACAGCCCCCATAATAGATAAGTGATATCTTTTTTTTTTTTTTCTGTGAGTCTTTCAAGGCCTAGACAGAAAATTTATGCTAAACCACAGACTGGACTTACCTCTTGCTTGCTCGTACTGCTTGACAGTTGGCTTGCTCCCTAGCTCTGACTGTTGTCCTTAAAGTAATCTGCAATAGATGGGGGTTTCACTCATAACATGTCTGAGTAATCTAGTCTTAAAAGTACCTATTACAGAACTTCACTGGTTTTGCTCTTAGAAATGTTCTCCTATTTCAACACCAACTCTTGCTGCAGTTTAAGCCCATTACCTCTTACCCTACATTGCAACCTGCTATTGGTAAGCGCTGTTTTCTTTACCAGAAAATTGTGCCAAGTATATCTTTAAAAGCTGACTTGGTTACAGTTAATGTGAAATGAATGAGTGTAAAACTTTGTGACAACTACTGCCTTTTTTTTTAATAAAACATAACAAAAAAATAACTGCTATTTACCATGTGTTTGAGGAAAATCTATATAAACACTTTATGCCCCCCTGCAATCTCATCTAATTGCAGAAGATTTCTTAATTTCTTTCCTCTGAAAATAGACAGCAGTCATCCTCAGTGAGTTGTCAAAAGAGCTAGATGAAAATCTTTCATCTTCTAGTTATAACAAAAGAGATCAGTATTTGACTGAAACTTACATTCATTCCTCTACATTAATTTTTGTTCTGGGGCTCCATTTTCTTAGCCTATTTTAAATATATGTTTGGATTAAAAAGAAAAAAATCTGTCTGAAATGTAAATATTTATCCTTACTGGATTTGACTGCTGTCTTGCCCAGCTGGACTATTCCTTGCCCTTGACCCTACAGTGCCTATGTAGAACCTAATAATCACTTAAAAGAAATTGCTTACAAGTGATTGTTACTGATATGATCCTCTTTTTAATTTATTTGATAGTCTTAAGTCCTAGCTTGTAGAAGTGTTGAATGTTGTCAGCAGCAACAAATCGTGAATCTGTGCTTATCCTTGCAACTGTTCAGTACTGTTTTCTGTATTGTCTCTTCTCTGTGCCTCTCTCTATACACATAGCTATATACTCATGACATGCAATTGATTTTAATCCAAGTGCCTAAGAACTGACTGTCCAATACTCATAATTAAAACTTTTCAGTGAGTCACCAACATGAAGATGAAATATGCCTTCCTTTTTGTTCAGTAAGAACAACACATTTATCGCTTATACAGTAAAGTTTGTGACTTCAATAATTTTCCTTATCTAAAAATGCTTGCATTTATTATGGGATTCTTTATATAAACATACTGATGGTAGCAAGCATCTCTAATTGTTTTTTTTTATTAGTATTTTCTTTTTTTTTTTTTAAATTAAAAACTTTTACATTTATCTGTTAAAAACCTTGCAAGTCAACAGGATGATAAAAACTGGCTATCAACATCAGGTTGATGATTTAACAACCTTGGAACAGTGAACCATTTTCCAAACATTTGATGGGTATTATAATAAAATTGCAGTGCCTTAAAAGCAGAAATGCCTCTGAGGTAAAGAATATTTGGAACAGGGGAGGAAAGATTGCTTTGAAGAACCCAAAAAACCCCAAACACAAACCAGAAGAAGCTGCATAGAGGCATAAATAACAGCAAATTATATACTTAGGTATTGTTTATTTGGTGTTTACTGCACTAAATTAGGGTGAGTAATGATTCTGTTTATGTCTTGGTGACCAGGCTCCTTGTTTGGTAGAGAAGTTGATTTGCTGAAGCAACTTTTCAGATGCTAAGCCTTATTTAGGTAAACTTTTAAAAAATACCATGATTTTGAAATATTTTTTATTTCTTGTTACCAACCAACATCAAATAGAGCACACCAGACCAGGTTGGAAGAGACCTTCAAGATCATCACATCCAGCCCCAGGAGGAAAGGCTGAGGGAGCTGGGATTGTTTAGCCTGGAGAAGAGGAGGCTCAGGGGTGACCTCATTGCCCTCTACAACTACCTGAAAGGTGGTTGTAGCCAGGAAGGGGTTGGTCTCTACTCCCAGGCAACCAACACCAGAACAAGGGGACACAGTCTCAAGCTGTGCCAGGGGAAGTTTAGATTCGAGGTGAGGAAAAAGTTCTTCACTGAGTGAGTCATTTGTCATTCGAATGGGCTGCCCAGGGAGGTGGTGGAGTAACCATCCCTGGAGGTGTTCAAGAGGAGATTGGATGTGGCACTTGGTGCCATGGTCTAGTCATGAGGTCTGTGGTGTCAGGTTGGACTCGATGATCCTCAAGGTCTCTTCCAACCTTAGTGATACTGTGAACCCATCATCCAACACCACTTAATCAACTAAACCATGCAACCAAGCACCCCATCAAATCTCCTGCTAAACACCTCCAAAGATGGCGATTCCACTGCCACCCTGGGCAGCCCATTCCAATGGCCAATCTCTGTGTAGAATTTCTTCCTAACATCCAGTCTAAACCTCCACTGGTGTCCCCTTGTTCTGGTGCTGGTTGCCTGGGAGAAGAGACCAGCTCCCTCCTGGCTACAACCTCCCTTCAGGTAGTTGTAGACAACAATAAGGTCTCCCCGATCATCCTTGTCTCCAGGCTAAGCAACCCCAGCTCCCTCAGCCTTTCCTCCTGGGGTTGGATGTGATGATCTTGAAGGTCTCTTCCAACCTGGTCTGGTGTGTTCCAAATCCCTCTCCAGCTTTGTTGCCCTTCTCTGGACACATTCCAGCAAGTCAACATCTTTCCTAAACTGAGGGGCCCAGAACTGGACACAGGACTCAAGGTGTGACCTAACCAGTGCTGAGTCCAGGGGCAGAATGACCTCCCTGCTCCTGCTGGCCACGTTGTTCCTGATACAGGCCTGGATGCTATTGGCCCTATTTGCCACCTGGGCACACTGCTGGTTCATGTTCAACCTACCATCAACCAGCACCCCCCAGGTCCCTCTCCGCCTGGCCGCTCTCCAGCCACTCTGACCCCAGCCTGTAGCACTGCATGGGGTTGCTGTGGCCAGTGTGCAGAACCGGCACTTGGATGTGTTAAATCTCATGCCATTGGAATATGACTATTTTCCAGAACATATCTACACCCTTAAAAATAGCCACAACCATAGCCACAAAGAACAACCAACCAAAGCAATCCACATCTGACAGAAGAAACAAAGTAGTACTTACTGTTTTTCAGAAAACTGTTTTCAGCATTTTAGAACAAGTTAGGTTTATGTCTGGTGGTACCTTTGTGAGAAACACAGCACTAACAAATAACATGGAGCAGCATCCATGTAACGCCAAGGGAAGAATAAAATCTTTATGGTTGTGAAAGCTGTAAGAGCTTTACTTTAATATGTAGGCAGTGCTTTTTCCAAAAGCCACAGAGCACTATGAAAGGGCACACTTTATTCTTGAAATAGTTGTGGTAGCTGGAGAATTTCTCAAGCAGTTGAGGGAACAGTCTTCATAAAAGAATGTATTTAGTGGATCCTGTCATCTTTGCCAAAGAGCAATAAATGACAGTCAAACGTGTCATGGAAAGCTTCGTCTTATTGACAATGCAGACATGGTATATTTGTTAACTTCCTGAAAGCTGGTAGAGACATCTGAGCAGCACACTAAGTTTGATCATGCATGTGCAACACAAAACAGATCAGAAGGAACAACCTCCAGAGGAAACCTAATCTTGTGACAGTGTTTATACTGTGGTTTTGGTTTAGAGAATAAAACATATGCAGGCTGCAATCTGTCTGGATCCTAGTATTTTATGAAATTAGAATTCTCAGTCTCACTGTTGCAGTTTGAGCTGGGTGCCCCCCTGGTGTGTTCATTTCCTGTGTCCAGAAGTCCAGCCCAGAGGGATGGACACAGGAAATTGTGTATTTCCTACCATGATTCTTTGCACCACTATAAGATCCAGTGCAGGGTCTAGCATGTTCTCTTTTCTTCCTCCTCTGCCAGCCGGTAACTGGGGGAGATGTCTCCTGGCTTTGGGCCTGGCTAGGCCCAAGGCCACGGGGGGATGGGCAGTCTCAGGCCTGGCCAGCTGAGACTAGCCCAGCAGAGGGAGGGGGAAGAAGGAGCCCTGAGGGTCTCGGGTGTACCCTCAGGTGGGAATGGGATGCCTCTGGGTTTGCTTTGGGATCTTTGTCACTGCGCTTTGGGTTCTCTGTAACATTCACTGCTTTCTATTTAAACTTTCATCACTTTTGCAATCCGTTTGTCTGAGTGTTTTATTCCTGCCCGTGGTGGGGAGAGAGGGGGCTGCCTCAACCCAGCACACTCACCTATGGCAGTTTTATTTGGGGAGATTACGGGATTTAAAGTAATGTCACAGAGGGGTCTCTGGTCTGAGTCACGTGCCCTGCTTTGAGTTCCGGAGGTCTTTAGAATAAGCTTATGGATAACATGAAACATGAAAGCAAAGAGCCTCATTTGGAGTATTGCTTTTTCTTCCCCCACTAACACTAGACCATTTTCTTAGTCTCTACTCAAAGTAATGGAAACTATGACATGTTGCACTCAGCAGCTATTCAAAGCCAGAAATAGCTCCTACTGAGCATAGCTCCTTACATCTGGCCAAAAAACCCAAACCAACCAACCATAAAAAACCAAAACAACAAAACCACCACACAAAAAAACCCACAAAAACAACCACAAAAACACATACAAAAACCCCCACACCCAAAGCCAACAAAATACCCTGCATATTTCAACTGATCTCTAAAATTTCCAAACCACTTTTGCATCATTTCTGAATGAAGAGCTAATTGGTGCCTAATCTTACTCTGAAATTATTTATTCTCAATTTGATATATTATTAATCTAAAATTAAAGAAATAAAATAAGAATCTGTAACAGTGCAGCTGGGGCAACATCTATTCCTTTAGGCCCAAATAGTGAGCTCAGACATTCATATGAAACTCATTGAATGAATACAATCTCCTCTGACATTCACAGCCACAGGCAGTTGGCCCTAGCTGCCAATTGCTTCACCATTACAGCTCACAAACTTCCCTCATTTTTGATCCACTGTATTGTATGTGTTGTTCTATGAACTAACACAATAGAATGATGCCAGGAATAGACTTGGCTTTTTTTTTGTTTTAAATAATAATTCAGTGGTTTTTTGCTATTGCTTTGTAAGCCACCATAGAAACAGATTTTATGTTCTAGGGTTAAATACAGTCTGCCAGTTCTTCGATACATATAATTTCTCTTTCACTCTTTCATGTTTTGCTTTGTCTGTATTCTTAGTTGGGCTTCTTCAACTAGAGATTGTTTGTTTACTCAAGTACTTTACTTTCCTAATGTGGAAGGTAAACATACTGGAGTAGGATATACCCTGAATCTAATGCACCTCACACATTTTGTTGTTCCCAGCCCTTCAGAACATTAAGCATGGATTTGCATTACACTGTCATGTATTTCAGGGGTATCCAAACAATCCATGTGTGAACTATCTTGACGTTGAAGCCTGTGTGAACAGTAGAGGCACAGACTAGAATAGGTTGGAAAAGACCTTCAAGATCATCAAGTCCAACCTACCACCCAACACCATCTAATCAACTAAACCATGGCACCAAGTGCCTCATCCAGTCTCTTCCTAAACACCTCCAGTGATGGTGACTGCACAGTCTATTTTATAAGCCGTGTTAGATTGTTCAGAACTAAGTGGATACCTCCATGTTATGCTACCATTTGAAGCAGCTATGGCATACTTTCAGAAATAAAAAAATAATACATCCTAAATTAAGTAGATAGGGTAAGATACAAGATGTGGCTCAAAAAATTGTGGGCTTCTTTCCCCTCATTAAGCCACCTGGAGCTAATTTCCTACCTGCCAAATCTATGCACTGGCTTTCAGAGCCAAAAGATTATGGGGTGGGGATGGTGGGGGAAGGACAAATCAATTTTAAAGATAAAATTAGGCATTTCATGTTCCTCTTTTTCAATGAGATGTTACAGTATTTTTTTTCCACTGGTAGATATTCTATTCTGGTAAATTTACACTGCAAAATTATCTGGAAGCTGCAATTTTCCTCTGTCTTTCTTCAGCCTTATGAATTTTAAGTTGTAGAGTTTCTATCTGCCCTCTTATATACACTACAGTAATATTGTTAGCTGAGGCTGATATAATTTTAAATTACATATATCTCAGATTAAATTTGAAACCTTTGAATTCTTGAGATGGAATATGTGAGCTGGTTCCCTGCCCTCTTAAACATAGGTAATTATATAGCTTACCTTATTATACTTTGCATCACTCTTGCCTAGACTTCATCAGTAACATAATGGACAGAAGTGCAACTTACTCAAGGATAGAAAGTCATCACAGTCCTGTAGAATTGTATTCTATTATTGTAGCCATATATGTAAAAATTCTCTTAACTTTCCCAGCTTTCTTCTGAACTGCCTAGACAGCTTTGAAGACAAAACCATTATTATGCCGAAGTACTGTAGCAAGTTGTCATGTTCCAGCTTTTCAATTAATTTTATTCTTATGTTTATTAATATTTTTTTCTGTTAGAATGGATTTTAATCCATTGGCACTATATATGATCTTTGTGCTTGTAAAAATAAGCTCATGCATTCAAGGTATCAGGATTACTTTCATTATTAAACGTGCATCTGCAGAAATTTTTGAATAAAAAAAAAAATACAAATTCCACACTCGGAGTCTAAAGTCTTTGTATGTTGTTAAACAAAAAAAAAAAAACCCACAACACAAACTTTAAAAAGGTTTGGAAGGCTTTTCATCATTTTACATATTGAACTTTTTATTTTTAATATGTTAATGGAAAATAAGAGATCTCATCCATAACCAACTATGTCTTGATTTGGAAATTTCTGATGTTAGAGACATGAAAATTTAGTTCTCTGTTAAGCAGCAGTACCATAGAGTGTTGGTTTTTTTGTTGTTTGTTTGATTTGGTTTTCTTTCCAAATATAAATTCTCCATTTTTAGTTTTATTTAATTAAATTATGTGAAATACTGAAATTAAGTAACTAATTTTTATAACCCCCAGAAATTAAATTTGTTTGGAAAAATATGGGGTTTAATTATTTCCTGAAATGACAATTGATGAAAAAAAAATAGTTTTGGCCTTTTATGTTATGTAGAGGCATCTCAGTGCTAATCTAGTCTCATAGTCAATGTCAAAACTAGCTAACAAAACAGCAGATTACATCAAAATGGTATGTTTTTCAAAAATTCCATTTAAACTGGTAAATATATTTGGCAAATTTATGGGACTCAAAAAAAAAAAAAAAGCCTCAGCTGAACAAGAAGTTTACAGTCCCAGAATATTGAGAGGAGTCAAATAAGACAGTGTTATCAACAGTAAATCTCTTTCAATACTTTATGTGTTTCAAACTAGTTTTAAAGTATTTCACACCCCTGCAAACACTAAATAAATGAACAAAGTGCAGTCATAATATTGGTTTAAAATCTGTAGTATTTCACATTCAGAATACCAGGGATTTACTCTATTTTCTTTCTGTGAAATGAACCTTATTGCTGTCTACAACTACCTGAAGGGAGGTTGTAGCCAGGTGGAGGCTGGTCTCTTCTCCAAGGCAACCAGAACAAGAGGACACAGTCTTCAGCTGTGCCAGGGGTGGTTTAGGCTGGATGTTAGGAAGGAGTTCTTCACAGAAAGAGTGATTTGGCCATTGGAATGTGCTGCCCAGGGAGGTGGTAGAGTCACCATCACTGGGGGTGTTTAGGAGAAGACTAGATGGGACTCTTGGTGTCATGGTTTAGTTGATTACTTGGTGTTGGGTGATAGGTTGCACTCAATGATCTCAAAGATCTTTTCCAACCTGGTTAAGTCTATTTTAATGCACTTAATTTCCATTTTCAGACGTGTTTGTCATTAGGAGTCCAGAAAATGCTTATAATTTTTAGATAAAATGAAGATATATTTTTAGGTAAATTCTATGCTCAAGAGATGATTAACTTCTCGTGTCAAAAGAGATGGCTAACCTGAAAGTGGTGAAGAATTTCTTAATAAAAGCTCAACAGCTAGTGATACAGCTATCAATATCTCACTTTATGATGTTCTGTCCAAAACACATATTTTAACACCAAATTAGATTGTAAAACTACAAAATAAGTTAGTTGCAGAGACAGATCAAGATTTGTTACTTGGAATATCTATTAATTCCAATATATTCAAAGCTACTCTAAACTGTAACCTTCTAAGCTAGGTAATCTGGCAGTATTGCCATAGGTTTCTTTCATCCTTGCTGTTCTTCCTAAAATAAAAGACAGCAGATTTGAATCTGTGTCTATTGAGAGATTCTCTGATTGCTGGAAAGGATTAGGAATGCAGTTGCACTTGGAGATCTCTGTTGCTTTGGTTTGATTTTTTGTTTTGGCTATATATACTAGACCACTCTTCACTAGGGTGCAGCTAGTTCTCCTGGGACACATAAGCCTGAATAAAGGTTCTACTTACTGTTTTTTAGGTTCAGGCTGGATGTTAGAAAAAAGTTCTATACAGAGAGAGTGATTGCCCATTGGAATGGGCTGCCTGGGGAGGTGGTGGAGTCGCCATCACTGGAGGTTTTCAGGAGAAGACTTGACGGGGTGCTTGGTGCCATGGGTTAGTTGTTTGGGCGGTGTTGGATTGGTTGATGGGTTGGACGCGATGATCTTGAAGGTCTCTTCCAACCTGGTTTATTCTATGTATTAAGGTGGTGCGGCAAAGTATTTGTGCTTCTAAGAGAGCAACACTGTAAAAGTTTAAAGTACAAGATTCACCCTAGAAATGACTGCCTTTGATGCCAGGTGATACTCAGCATGAGGAAGAGGACTGAAACCAAGAGTAGATTTAGAGCTAATTCTGGATGCATATCAAGAACATTTGGAATTTCCTAGTCTGGGACAGTTCAGTTTGTCCTGTATGCTCCGTGCTGTCAATATATGCAATAGACTAAAAGAGTACATAGTGATTTTGAATTATTCCTTCATATTCCATTATATTCTGATACTGTATACCTGGAATTATCAGAAAATGACTAGTCTATTGTGGTAGTTTTCGGCTATGCCTTTAAAAATTTTCCACAGATCTTGAACAGGAAGTAGCAAAATATAAGTAAATCTCTACTGGGTGTAAAAAGGAAAATAATGATAAGTTCTAAACAATCCATTGGAGAGATAACAGACTTAAGCAAGTAATGTAAATAATCCGTTTGTTTCTTCAGCTCAGGCTGATGCTTCTTCTGGCTTTACTGACCTTGAATACAGAATCACCAAGGTTGGAAGAGAACTCAAAGACCATCAAGTTCAACCTGTCACCACAGGCCTCATGACTAAACCATGGCACCAAGTGCCACATCCAATCCCCTCTTGAACACCTCCAGGGATGGTGACACATGATCAATGAAGGGGTTTGAATTTATGTTTGGATTCAAATCCAAGCTGACATCACAGCACAGACAGAATCTGAAGACATTTGCTCGCTCTTCATTGAAAGTCTCTAGCTCTTCTGCAGTATGCTACTACTGAGATCTGTGCCACAGATTTACATACCCACAATGACAAACTCAATGCTTGTCTAGATACATTGCAACCATCCCAGAGCCAGGAAAAAGACCCTCAAGCAGCCAACACACCACACAAAGGAGCTCAGACCCAGTGAGAAGGCCCAGCCAGCACCCATAGATAATATTGGAGTAGTCATCAGTCCTGTTCCTAACAGCCGGGGGGCCACCAGGCCCCCCGGCCTTTGTTGTCACCACCACCATCACCCAGTGTGCACCATGGGCACTCACCAGTGATGAGAGGAGGATCCTCCAGCCCAGATGGGCTCAGCTTGGGGATTCTGCCTTTCCTGGAGTGGATTAAATAGGGCAGTGGGTGGGGAGTGCCAAGTGGCCACACCTGGGGTGGGAGGAGACTCTGGGTTTGAGGAGAAAAAAGGGAGAAAATGGGTCAGGTGAGGGACATTTAGGGTGTCAGGTAATGATGGGACTACGGGGAATGGAAAAAATTAGAAATGGGTAGATTCAGATTAGATGTTAGGAAGAAATTCTTCCCCATGAGGGTGGTGAGACACTGGAACAGGTTGCCCAGGGAGGTGGTGGAAGCCTCATCCCGGGATGTTTTTGCCGCCAGTCTGGAAGTGGCTGTGAGCAACCTGATCTAGTGTGAGGTGTCCCTGCCCATGGCAGAGGGGTTGGAACTGGATAATCCTTGAGGTCCCTTCCAACCCTAACAATTCTATGATTCTAAAACTATTTTGCAGCTTAGGCTGGATGTTAGGAGGAAATTCTTCACAGAAAGAGAGATTGGCCATTAGAATGTGCTGCCCAGGGAGGTGGTGGAGTCACTGTCCCTGGAAGTGTTTAAAAAGAGCCTGGATGAGGTGCTTAGTGCTGTAGTTTAGATGATTAGATGGTGTTGGGTGATAGGTTGGACTTGATGATCTTGAAGGCCTCTTCCAACCTGGTTAATTCTGTGATTCTGTGATTCCACATAAAATGTCCTTCTGACATTTTTTTGTAGTCTGTGAAGAATCATAATGAAATGCTAATCCTCAGTAGTATTCCCAGTGCAGACAGCTTTTGAACTGCATCATAACAATCATGTGATGGGCATAGATATCACCATGTGCAAGACCTTTTTCCTATCCATAACTATCAGTCTACTTGACTTTTGCTGTCTGAACTGTTTTCAATCCATTAGGTCAGTATAGTATACATTAATTAAATCCTATGCAAAATTAAACAGGAGGCAACTCCAGTGTTCTTCTGCTGCCAAGTGAAAGGTTATGCACAATAATCACAATACTACAAGTATTTTTTATTTGGGAAAAAACAAAAATTACTTATG
Organism: Dryobates pubescens; assembly: GCF_014839835.1. Taxonomy (NCBI): domain Eukaryota; kingdom Metazoa; phylum Chordata; class Aves; order Piciformes; family Picidae; genus Dryobates; species Dryobates pubescens. Next base: position 34,152,868 of record NC_071618.1, on the reverse strand, counting down.
AAAGTGCTATTTATGTAAATAAAATGTCAAATATTTCCTATCAGTTGATAAAGAGAAATACTAGGTTGATTTAGCCATCCAAATCTTATTTTACAATTATCTGTGTGAGTTTGTTCTCATATATTATATAGTTAAGGTTACCATCTGCTCCACTTTCTTGAATGGGGAATTAACTTATATTCCCAGGGGGGAAAGAAATTGCTACTTGTTGTGCAGTTTTGTTAAGCATCAGGACAGCTTGTTTCCTTGTGATCATATATAAAATTTTGAGAGAATATTCTTGGACTTTGCTTCAGGCTTAAGTATAGCACTACATATCCCTCAGCTTCCTCTTGAGATCTAAGCATGTTTACATAGATTTGTGTTGAAATGCAATGGGGACAGACCTTGCAAAATTCAAGAATCACCTGTCAAAACCCTTAGAGGTTCATCTCTGTATCATGAAAGAATACTATGTCTCATTTCAACTTCAAATCCAGTAACACCACCATTACAATGACTATTTTCTTCATCTATAATGCTGCAACATTACACAACTGGTAGCATAGAGGTAATGTGTTGGTATACTACACGTAACAGAAGAAGAAAGTTTCAGTGACTTCTGAGCCCAATGATGGCTTTATCAAGAAATAACGGATTACAAGAACCTGTCTTAGTTACATTTTTCCTAATGCCAGTCTACTTCAGAGACACTAAATCAGCTTTCTGAGATTATTTGTAGTATAAAGGGCTGGTTTCAGTAGTTCAGTTAGGCTTCAGGCCTGCCAAGAGTTTTTCAGTTCAGGAATATGTCTTTTCAAATATGTATCACAAAAAAAATAAAATAGCCCATGACATTGGATTTGTAAAGAGGACTTCCACATGCCTCTCAGAAGAGGCTTATTTTCCTTCAAGAGTGCTCTCAACCCCCGAAGCACTGTATGGGACCATTACCACTGCTTACTATCCCTTTCTTCATCACCACTTACAGCTACCCTTTAAGTGAAGGTAGAAAGGTTAAACTTCAATATCTCATGACTCAGTTCAAGTGTCTTGAAGAAAGTTGAACAATCATGTACTGAATTGTAAATGTATTGTTAACTCAATATTCAAAGCTCCAGACACAGGCCAGTACAGGGAGAGGGACATCCCTTCATGCTGGCAATTTTTCTCCACTGTAGCTCAGGGAGAACAATATCTCAGAATCACAGAATCACAGAATCACCAAGGCTGGAAGAGACCTCAAAGATCATCAAGACCAACCTGTCACCACAGACCTCATGACTAAACCATGGCACCAAGTGCCATGTCCAATCCCTTCTTGAACACCTCCAGGGATGGTGGCTCCATCACTTCCCTGGGCAGCCCATTCCAATGGCTAATGACCCTCTCAGTGAAGAACTTCCTCCTCACCTCCAGCCTAAATTTCCCCTGGTGCAGCTTGAGACTGTGTCCCCTTGTTCTGGTGCTGGTTGCTAGAGAGAAGAGACCAACCCCCTCCTGGCTACAACCACCCTTCAGGCAGTTGTAGACAACAATAAGGTCTCCCCTGAGCGTTCTCTTCTCCAGGCTAAGCAACCCCAGCTCCCTCAGCCTCTCCTCATAGGCCTTGTGCTCGAGGCCTCTCACCAGCCTCATTGCCCTTCTCTGGACACATTCAAGTGTTTCAATGTCCTTCTTAAACTGAGGGGCCCAGAACTGGACACAGGACTCAAGGTGTGGCTTGACCAGTGCTGAGTCCAGGGGCACAATGATTTCGCTGCTCCTTCTGGCCACACTATTCTTGCTTTCATTGGTTTTGTTGTGACTGCTATTAACAACAACTTCTTTGCTCTTTCTCTTGTCCTTTTTGTGTCCAAGGGGGGTAAGCAGGGAAGCAGGGGGAGAGAGAAAAGCTATTAGCTCCCCTGGGTTTTGGTCAGGGGGGTTCTTGTGTTGTTTATTAATAGTAAATACCTGTAAATATTATAAATACTGTATTTTTGGTACATATTCATTGCATTTCATTATAGATTGTAGTTTTGCTTGTAAATACAGCTTCATTTGCTTCCAACCAGGATGGTCTGGCAAATTTGATGTTGGGGGGAAATCTCAACCCATCACATCTATTTCAAGTGCAGATAAGAAGAAAATTGTGCCTAGAGTGGGAATCTATAATTCTAAAGGCTTATTTTCCAGAGACAATATTTACTGTAATATGTTATATAAATGACCAAATCTCTGAAACAGCATTATTATTATCATCCAGTTTCAGCCCAACTCTCCTAATACACATGATGAGTTGCTGTTTGTGTTCTTGTTTGCCAAACTGGAGTGGGAGCATGTTTCTTTTACCAACCTAAAAGATATTAAGCACAGTGGATAGATAAACATTATCTGAATGACTAATTTTGTTTGCTGAATGGTGTGAAGGAATAGGATTTCATTGTTGTTGGGAAGGCATCCTGAAGGATAAAGTAAACAAAACAAGAGCAGCATGATGTCTTATTCTGTTTACATAATTGTTAACACTTTTCATTTTTCAGTGTTACCTGATTTCTTTTTTCTTTTTTCTTTTTTTTTTTTTTCTTTACTTCCAGGGCCACATAAAATGATAAAGATATTAAATGTTCCCAGGAAATGGGACTATTAAATTCCTTGCTTGATGGCAACAGAAAGAACATATTCACTGAAGCATTTGCTGATGTTTCATTGACTTGAAATAAAGAATTAGAACCCACAGGAAACTGTTCACAGAATCACAGAACGTTAGGATTTGGAGGGACCTGAAATTATCATCTAGTCCAACCCCCTTGCCAGAGCAGGATCACCTATACTGGATCACACAGGAACACATCCAGGCAGGTTTTGAATATCTCCAGAGAGGGAGACTCCACAACCCCCCATGGCAGCCTGTTCCAGTGTTCTATAACCCTCACAGTGAAGAAAATTTTCCTCATGTTTGCATGGAACTTCCTATGCTTCAGCTTCCTCCCGTTGCCCCTTTTCCTGTCATTGGGCAGCTCCCTCAGCACCTGTGGGTGCATGCCCTTAGGACCCATGGATTTATGTATGTCCAGATTACTTAATGGTTCCCTGAACCAGTCTTCATCAACCCATTAATTCTCACATTCTTTGATTCTTCTCAACCTTTCTGCCTCCTTCTTCAGCTCCACCATCTGGCTGAGCAAATCACTGATTTGTTTATGCTGCAGACAGGCAGTGTCAATGTCTCCAACTGGAACAAGTGCCAGGGGAAGGCATTCCCTGCAGCCAGACACCTACACTGCTGCATTTTTGCGCAGGAGCTGTCTGAGTTGCCACATTCCTCCTGGCAGTGGCTTTTGGTTGCATTATAACCATGTTCGGTCCACTTCTGGAAGTTCTTTTCTTAGGCTTCACTGGTTCCAGGGAACATACAAGCTGCAGCCAGCTGCAGCACCACCTCTTGCTCTGTGCTCTGTGGGTAGCAGCTAGCTGCTGCCCTCACTGAGGCTTCTTATGGTCAGAAGGCATAATCAGTTGTGGGAGGTGCTGGTTTCACCCATGCTGTCTTTGCAGCCCCATCTTGAGAGATAAAGTAAACAAAACAAGAGCAGTGTAATGTCTTATTCTGTTTACATAATTGTTAACACTTTTCATTTTTCAGTGCTACCTGATTTTTTTTTAAATTTTTTTTTTTTGTACCTCCAGGGCAACATAAAATGGTAAAGAGAATAAATGTTCTCAGGAAATGGGACTGTTAAATTCCTTGCTTGATAGCAACAGAAAGAACATATTCACTGAAGCACTTACTGAGGTTTCATTGACTTGAAATAAAGAATTAGAACCCAAAGGAAACAGCATGTTAAGTATGATCTGTATCACAGATCTGTTATGCTGAAGAAAGTGAATTCTATGCTACTTCTGCTGCAAAAAAAAAAAAATAAAAAAAATTAATGCAAAGAAAAATCCAAGAAGAAAATTCATCTTGCTTTCTCCTTTCACTATGACATGAAGAATCTGACATCTGTTAGAATATTTTGAGCTCATTTCCTACAATAAGACAACTCTACATAAATAACCTTTTGATTATTATTTATCTCTGCATTAGTTTGGAGAAAAAAAGAATGTGATTAAAAGGTCCTTCGTCTCTTCAGTGTACACAGCCTCCTGTTTGCCAAAGGCTGTATTTCCCTGTTTGCCAAAAGCTGTATTTCCTATCCCTTCCCATTGTATACCTTTGAATTTATGTTTACATTCAGAATTGCCATAAAAATCTTTTTATGGAACACTGCTTTAATGCTTTCCTAAATTAAACCAAGTTATTATGAGAAACTAATCTTATCTCCACACAGATCTGTGACATTTCTACAATAAACCCTTTGCCATATACACCCCTTGTCAGCAAATTCGGACTCCTAGACACCCTCCCTGCTCATAGACAGCAGGAGACTCTTTATTTCATGGTAAGCTTAAAGGGTGGGGAACTACCTGCAACAGCCATGAGTGAGATGTCTATCTCACTACAGTGCAGGAACTTGTTTTGCCAAAGTTTTTTGTAGTTTAATTGTGATTAAAGCTTAGCAGACCTCTCCCATTTGATAATGTCTCCTAGAGCCATGGAAGAGAGAATGCTACTGTCACAAATGTTTTTAATTTATACCTTCAGGCTACAGATGTGTGATATTGTAGTAATAGAATGTAGTTTGAAGACTATAGCTGTGCTGTTCTGCAGGATGACTGATCTTAATCACATTATGAAAACTTGAGGGGAATGAACAAAGGCATTTATATAACAGAAGGTAGCTCCTTACTGACGATGCAACTTGCCAGCAGCCACTTCACTTCCAGCACTTATTGAAATGGAAGTCACTGATTAACTTTAATGGAAAGAAAATTGGGCTGCTGTCTAGTAAGGAGAAAAATCTTCCATTAACAGTAGAGCCTCAGAAAAAAAGCAGTCAAATACCATCCTCAGACTTCATAATTGTACTTTATGTGCAGCCCTTTAGAAAGAAATTAAATATATCAATAAGGTCTCATTAGTTCACAGGGATTCCCTTGTTTTCAACAGACTAGGGTGTCAGAAGGTTTCAGTCAAAGCATTCAAGTTTTCATTTATTGTAATCCAGTGCAATGGATTAGCCAATGTAAGATCTCTGAGATTTAGAATTGAGGCAGGTAGAGAAAACCTTCAAAAATGTCATACTTCATTACAGAACATGAAAAAAAGATGTTACTCCTTTTTTTCTCTTTTTTTTATTTAATTGTATTTTCTATGCTATCTTCAAAGAAGGTTCGTCAAAGACATAGTTATTTTTGCAGACTAGAAAGTATGGGTTTTTTTCAGAAGTAAATTAAAGATTTTCTCTCTAGAAAAAGTTTTGGAAGGAATCTGTACTAGTAGTATTGTGGATATGTTAAGACAGGCCTGATTTTTATCAGATACACGACTACTACTACCATCTGGAGGTTTTTCATGACACTACTTAAACATTTACAAATGATTAAGAGGTCTCTTTCCAGATGTCCCAAGTTCACCGCTAGCACAAACAAATCCAGTGCTGTATTATGTCTAATGCTTTAATTTTGAGCAGTAGAAAATCATTGAAAGCTAACAAATTATATTTACTAAGGTCAGGTTTTAATTTGTGTATTTATTACCCAGGTAAAAGGGTGAAATTCACTGCTAGAAATAGACTTAGCAAAGGGTCTATGCCCTTTTAATCCTCCTAAAGCTTCAGGCAATGTAATCAGGCAGACTGAACTTAAAATCATAGAATCATAGTATCAGTCAGGGTTGGAAGGGACCACGAGGATCATCTAGTTCCAACTCCCCTGCCATGGGCAGGGACACCCCACACTAGAGCAGGCTGGCCAGAGCCTCATCCAGCCTGCTCTTAAACACCTCCAGGGATGGGGCCTCAACCACCTCCCTGGACAACCCATTCCAGGGCTTCACCACTCTCATGGTGAAGAACTTCCTCCTCATGTCCAGCCTGAATCTCCCCAGCTTCAACTTCATTCCATTCCCCCTAGTCCTATCACTACCTGATATCCTGAGAAGTCCCTCCCCAGCCTTCTTGTAGGCCACAATTAAGTCATCTCGGAGCCTTCTCTTCTCCAGACTGAACAGCCCCAACTCTTTCAGTCTGTCCTCATAGGAGAGGTGTTCCAGCCCTCTGACCATCCTCGTGGCCCTTCTCTGGACACCTTCCAGCACGTCCACATCTCTCTTGTAATAGGGGCTCCAGAACTGGATGCAGTACTCCAGGTGGGATCTCACCAGAGCTGAGTAGAGGGGGAGAATCACTTCCCTTGACCTGCTGACAAATCAAGACATTTTAATGTACTTGCCACCTCCACAAAAGTTATCCAAAAGAAAGTGAAGCAGAAGTAGTGGGGAAGAGAGAGAGGGGAATATCCCTGGATATTTAAATTTTCTGATAAAATTACTTGTTTAACTTCTTGTAGGTTATTTAATAGGAAAAATCTTTATTTTGTGTACTGCATGACAGAAAGGCATTTTTCTACTATTAAATATAATTAAGAGTAGTTTCTCTGTCTTCTTATATGTGTCTTTTAGGGAAGAAAAAGATAACTGGATTGCAGTGAAGGCAAACTGTATAAACTGAATATTGTGCTGTATTATAATAGCCTCAACAACTGAATTACTTCAATAAAATACCCAAATCGTTGTAACTGAGAAGCTTTGCAGGTCAAATGACAACTTTATTAAAGTGTAAACCTAGCATAAAAGCCAATAAAAATAAGATTGAAAAACAAACAAATACATTTAAAAGGAGCAAATATGGAACATGAATTGTCCTTTTATACACTCAGTGGGAATGTAGCACAGACATGAGCATGCAATTTGAATAGTTTTCTTTATACTGAAGAGTTCATTATTCCCCACTGAAATGGTTGTGACTGATAAGAATAATTATAATAAAAACAATAACAGCAACAACAGACGAATTAAAACTGGGGGAAAAAAAGTAGGAATTACTACTTTTTAAACTAGTTTTTAAATATTACATTTGTCATTTTATTACTAAAAGCGGCAAAACACTCTCCCTAAACATGTCAACAAAAATTTCCCTTTGAAAGAGACATTGAAAATAGTTGATTTACCCAGGAGATTAATTTTGTCAGCAGTTAGAACTGCATTTTACCATAGCCTCTAGAGACTTATTAAACTTGTAGTGCAGGAATGAGGGGATATTTAACCTGCACTGCTCTTGCTCATGCACACAGTTGTTCTACCTGTATTAGCTGGCCCTAGCTATACAATATACCCCTGACAACACCTTGCACAACCCCAGGTATTATCTATGAAAAACTATGCATAAGGAGTGATATTTACTACTATTTAAAATCTTATTTCCATTAATCTATTCTATTTATTGACCTATTTATGTACTATTTAGGTACTTATATATTTCCTCGTCCTTTAGTAAATAGAGTTTCAGCATACTTCCTCTATTTTATTTCAGTTTTGGGGAGTGAAATATTTTTCTGTGTATATTTACATGCCACCATATAGAAAATAGAAGAAAAATTATATAAATGTACATTACAATAATGTAAATAAATACTATATAATAATAGAAAAATAAATGGAGTAATTTGATGGAGTAATGGAGTAATTCTTGAAATTCTTGGTTTGATTCTTTTCTTGAAGACAAAATCACATTAATTATTTCATTAAAAGATTATTTGTGCATATTATTCTGTACTCCACATGCACCAATATAGCAAGTCTGGAAGAAACTTTGCATTTGTTAATGAAAATTTGTTATGCATTTCCACATAATGAAATGCTTATGATCATGAAGACAAAAACAGCACATGGGAGCAAACAGATGAGCTTAGGTGAAATGTGAAAATGTGCTTTTTATTTACAAAGTCTTCCTGAAACTTGTAGACATATTTCAAAAAGATCATTGGATGTTATGTCATTCAATGACTTATTAAGCTTTTAGAATAGAATAGAGTAGAATAGAATAGAATAGAATAGAATAGAATAGAATAGAATAGAATAGAATAGAATAGAATGGAATAGACCAGGTTAGAAGAGACCTTCAAGATCATCGTGTCCAGCCCATCATCCAACACCATCTAATCAAATAAACCATGGCACCAAGCACCCCATCAAGTCTCCTCCTGAACACCTCCAATGATGGCGATTCCTTCGCCTCCCAGGGCAGCCCATTCCAGTGGCCAATCACTCTTTCTATGAAGAATTTCTTCCTAACATTCAGTCTAAACCTCCCCTGGTGCAGCTTGAGATTGTGTCCTCTGGTTCTGGTGCTGGTTGCCTGGGAGAAGAGACCAGCCCCCTGCTGTCTACAACCTCCCTTCAGGTAGTTGTAAAGAGTAATGATCTCATATTTTGATTGTCTCCTCCTTTAATAATGACATGATTCTGACTATTTTTTAAAGCTCTTGCAATTTTCATGCTGTATCTAAGCTGATAATGTTAATCCTTTTTATATCACCTCTATTTTGGTAATTAAGAAATATTTTGTTATATTACAGGGAATATTGCAACGGTGGTATGACAACATTTCTGTTAAAACCACTCAAAATATCAGCATGTTGTAAGAAACAAAACCAAACATCATACTTCAGAATCTATAAATAGTGATGAACACCATTTCCTTCCTTTTGAATAGAATAGAATATAATGGAATAGAATAGAATAGACCAGGTTGGAAAGAACACCATCCTGGGTATTAAATTGAATTCAATGCAGCCATAGACTGCAAGTTTTATTTCTTAAGAAACAGAATATTTTTTACCATCTTTTGTCAATAATTTTCATGTGATTCAATAGTGCTAGTTCTGGGTTACAACCAGGTGACCTTGGATTGGATCCTGTTGCCAAATGAAATTCTTTCTAAGGCTGATGAGGAGTAAATCCTTTTAGAAAGACATCATTTTTTGAAATTCCTAAAATCTGAAATGGAAGTACATTTAGCCATGTGCCTCTGAAGTTTTTATTAAGAGTGTCATGTGTAACTGAAAAGCATACATACTTTTTACTTTGTACATGACTTTGGGAATAGTCTAGACTTAACCTAAATAAATAACCCCCCCACTTTTTAGAACAAATAAAAAAACGATGGGTTTAATACCAAAACAATCTTCATAAGGTAAACAAACAAACAAATCCAAACAACCCCCCCAAAAAAACCTGCAAAATAGTGGGGTGGGGGGAAAGGCTAAAAAGATGCAATTCTGCTGTAAAAATTTTTCTTCAGACAAAATCCTGAAAATGTCCAAGAAGGTTTTCCAGCTTTCCACGTGTCTAAACTTGCTTTGGGCTCACTCCTTGTGTCCCAGTTTGAAGGCAGATCCTCCCTTGCCTCCCACTGGGGCAGAAAAATGACACTTGGACAAATGGATTGCAGAAGTGATGGAAAGTCTAAATGGAAAAGCAGTGAGTGTTTTACAGAGAAACAACAAGCACAGTGAAAAGGAGATTCCAAAGCATACCCAGAAGCCTCCCAGCACTCCCCTCTCCCCACCTGAGGGTACACCCAAAACCCCCAGGGCTCTTTCTTTCCCTCTGTCCACTGTTAGGCTAATCTCAGCTCGCCAGATCTGAGATTGCCCTTCTCTCTTTTCCTCCTGGCATTAAGCCTAGCCAGGCCTAAGAGGCCTTGAGATAACTCCCCCACCATTACCAGACAGGGAGCATCTCCCACAAGGGCATAGAGGGAAGAAAGAGGAAGTGTGAGACCTTGCTGAAAGATTTACAGGGAGCAGGACATTATGGGTATGAAATACGCAGCTTCCTGTGTCCACCCACTGGGCTGAACACCCGGGGCACCAGAGGTGCACCTATATGGCAGCAGCAGGAGGCACCCAGCCCAAACTGCCACAACTTGATCAGTACTTGAGTCTGCATAGTCCTTTGCTCCTGTACATTTCATTACAACTCTTTTTCTTTGGAAAGTACTGTCCCTGATAAGAACAGAAATTACAGCAGAGGACAGATAGAGATGAACCAAAATAACTGACAAAGACTGAAAGAAAAGTTGGGATAGTTTTTTGGGAGATTGGTGGCTTTGTGCCCAGCCTAGTGGTTTATGACTTGTTCTCTTTCATTACATATGCTGTAGTTATGACTCAGTCACTTAGCTGGACTCTCAATAGAGAGAATAATACCAATCAATACCATGGAAAAGAATAAACAATGAAAGCTCTCTATTAATGCCAGCTTTTTTTTCTGCACAGATGAAAACCGAGCCTTTTAGTCAAATCACAAGACCTTCCACTTCTTACCCAGTGTTAAAATTAGCACAGCAAATAAAAAAAAAAACAACAAACCCTCAATACCACAACCAAGAAAAAACAAGTAATCTCTTTGAAGTTAGAATGTCCTATAAATTTTGACAGTGAAGTTTTAAAGTAGAAGTTTTTCCTCTTCCAGTCTGTGCTGACAAGATATTTTAGCTCTTTCTTGGATTTAGAAACAGACTTTCCTTTCAGGCAGCCAAACGAGTTGAAGTTTTTTGTTCTAATACTTGTCTTGCTGTGCTTGCCTTAATTTCCAGATCCTCAATCTGAGAAGTCCTCTGGAGAAGAGCAAGTGGTGCTGCTTCTTGTCTTTTCTTATAGGCACAAATCTTTCTTTTCACAAGGTATTCAGTGTCATGGTAGGGCCAAATGGGTCCAGCACAAACCCAGACAGGTCCTGATGTGTCTAGACATGGTCTCCTTCTCCCCTCCTACCTCCTGCAGGAGTCAGGGTAACATGGGAAAAGTGAGAAAAGAACAGGCCCCAAAGCTGCAGGTAAACAAGTCATTGCTCTCTACAACTACCTGAAGGTATGTTGTAGAGAGACTAGTGCTAGTGTCTTCTCTTCTAGCAGGTAATTAATGATAGAACAAGAGGAAATGGTCTCAAGCTACGACTAGGTAGGTTTAGACTGGGCATTAGGAAAAAAATTTCACAGAAAGAGTGATCAGGCATTGGAATGTGCTGCCCAGGAAGGTGGTTGAGTCACCAACCTTGAATGTGTTTAAAGGTCTTTTGGATGTGGTGCTTGGGGATATGGTTTAGGGGTGAACTTTGTAGAGTAGGTTTATTAGTTGGCTTTTGTGATCTTGAGGGTCTTTCCCAACCTGAATGTTTCTGTGATTCTGTGATACTGTCTTCAGAGAAAAAAGGCATAATAACCAGCTTGCCAATGAACTTTTCTTTCTCCACATAAATTTTGCAAGAGACCCAAAATTCTAAATTTAATTCTATTTTTGTTCGCTTTCTGAGTTAGTAACAATTTTTTTCCTGACTTACAAAGATATAAATTATTACACCACAGGGTGTAATAGAAAGGAGAGTGGGGCTTCTCTCTGCAAGTGAATGAAGATTTTTGCTCTTTTTTTGCTGTTTTCACCAACTAAAGCACAATTGGCTTTAAACTGGTATATCCCTAGATACAGCAACAGCTGCAATGCATCAAGAAGCATCAAGAGGAGTGGCTGAGCATCAAAAAGAATAGGTTAATCAAGAAGAGAGTGGGAAGCAGCTCAAGGGAGGCTTTCCACCCCCTGCCCTACTCTACTCTGATTAGGCCTCCTCTGGAGTGCTGTGTCCATTTGTGTGCTTTCCACTTCAAGAAGGACAGGGAACTGTTTGAGAGGGTACAGCAAAAGGCTACAAGGAATATTAGGGGACTAGAACATCTTTCTTATGCAGAAAGGCTGAGGGACCATGTTATTACTGGAGATTGTTTTGTATATTTTATGCAACTTAAATATTGTGAAAAGCTGAGGGACTTGGGGCTTTTTAGCATAGGGAAGAGAAGACTGAGGGTAGATCTTATTAATATTTATAGATACTTAAAGACTATGTTTCAGGAAGATGGGGCCAGTACTGTTTCAGTACTACCCAGTGATAGGACAAGAGGTAATGTGCACAAACTTAAACACAGGAATTTCCATCTAAACAGGATGAGGAACTTCTTTGCTTTGAGGATGGCAGAGCGCTGGAACAGGCTGCCCAAAAAAGTGGTGAAGTCTCCATCTCTGGAGTCATTCAAAACCTGTTTGAATGCCATACTGTGAAGCCTGCTCAAGGTGAACTTGCTCTGGCAGGTGGGTTGGTCTAGATGATTCATTCTGTAATTCTGTGATTCTCTGTGAGTGATGGAAATAAGCATCTACCAAAGGGAACAAGTTAATGACACAGGAGAAATGCAGCAGTTAACTGTTCTCTAGGAGATAGACCCTGGAAAATTAGAAGAAAAATCTTCTCAGAACACATAACTTGATTGGAGCTTGCTCCACAAATTCATTTTGCATTAAAAGTTTGATTGTGTTCACTGGGATTTGCATAAAGACATGCTCTAAACAAATCTGTTGTTAATGAATTTATAGAAATATTTTTATTATCCTTAATGGCTGTAGCTAGGTTGACCTCTAGCTGTGCTTTTTCTCCCTGCATAGCTTCACTATATCTTTATAGTCCTCATGAGAGACCTGTCCCCTCTTCCAAAAGCCTTTTGTTCTTAAGGTCCAGCCAAAGGTCCCTATTCAGCCAGGCATACACCTTCCCTGTTGACTCATTTTTTGGCATACAGGGACGGCCTGCATCTGTGCCTTTAAGACTTCACTCCTGAAGCATGTCCAGCCTTTCTGTAATCCCATATCCTTCAGGGTGGCCTCCCAAGGGTCTTTGGCAATCTATCTCCTCAACAGGCCAAAGATTGCCCAATGGAAGTTCAAGGTGGCAGTTTTACTAACCCCTCTACTTGCTTTCCCAAGGACAGAGAACTCAATCATCTCATGATCACTGAGCCCTAGATGGTCTCCAACCTTTACTTCCCCCACAAATTCTTCTTTGTCCACAAGAAGCAGGTCTAGGAGGGCACCTTCCCTGGTTGGCTCCCTCACCAGTTATGCCAGGAGGTTATCCTCCTCACACTCCAGGAACCTCCAGGACTGTTCTCTCCCTGTTGTGTTGTATTCCCAGCAGACATCCTGGAAGTTGAAGTCCCCCACAAGAACAAGGGGAAGTGATTGTGAAACCTCTCTAAACGCTGATACAAAAATTTCATCTACCTCTTCATCCTGGTTGGGTGATCTATAACAGATTCCCACCACAATATCATTCTTGGTGGCCTTATTCCTCATTCTTACCCATAAGGACTCAACCCTATCACCACCTTCATTAATTTGCATAATTTCATATGATTCCCTAACACTCCACCACCTGTTATTCCTTGCTATCCCTTCTGAAAAGTTGGTACTCCTCAGTTGCAGCACTCCAGTTCTGGGAGTCATCCCACCAGGTTCCTGTGATGGCTGCTATATCATAATTTCCCTGTAGCACAATAGCCTCCAGCTCCTCCTGTTGTTTGCCCATGTGCAATGCCCAATAGTGTTTGAACTTGGCATGTTCTTAAAGTAAGGGTTGGAAAATGTGCCATGTGCTCTTTGATACTTCTCTGCTCCCTCTTTCCTATGGGAGCATAGATATGATACTGAATTAAGCCAATGATCAGCTTACTTCCATATGGTTTTGCACATAACTGATATGAAATGATTTTGACCAAAAATTGATATGCCAGTGTCAGCATATTTAACCTTAGGAATTAAGAGAAATATTAATATTTTAATCCTAATACTTATTGGTGCAGACACACATAATAGTTGCTCATTTAAATCTAGTTGTCAAGTACTTAGTTATGCAGCCAAGTCATTTTGTTTGTTTGCTTGATTTGTTGTGGTTTTGTTGTGTTAGTTTTGTGTGCATGTTTGTATATAGGTATTAACTGATTTTTACTAGATCTGAAACTGTGATAACAATTTAAGTGGAGGAAGGAATGTGAAAGATGGTGATGATTTTCCTGGTTTGTGGGACCTGCAGGTGGATAAGAATACAATCTCATAAAGCTGATTGAATACAGTGAATTATTGACCAGTCCATTCTTGTGGTTTTGCTGACACAGAATCACAGGCCAGTCATGGACTGCAGGTCATCAGCAGTTCAGAGTCAGTCAGGAGATTGGTATATCTTGTACCATAAGGAAGCCTCCCGCTTAAGCTCCTCCTCACCACTCAACCACCTCTGAGCAGCCTGTACAATGCCTGACAACCCTTTTGGTGTAAAAACTTTTCCTGACATCCAGCTTAAACCTCCCTTAGAAAAGCTTGAGGACATTCCCTCTTGTTGTATCACTAGTTAACTTGGGAGAAGTTACTCAGGAGGATGAACTATTTCCCTGGGTTAAGAACTGTCTGGAGGGCCAGGCCCAGAGAGTGGTGATGAATGGTGCCACTTCCAGTTGGCAGCCAGTCACTAGTGGTGTCTCCCAAGGATCAGTGTTGGGCCCCATCCTGTTCAATGTATTTATTGATGATCTGGATGAGGGCATGGAGTCCATCATCAGTAAATTTGCAGATGATGCAAAGCTGGGAGCAGGTGTTGATCTGTTAGAGGGTAGAGGGGCTTTGTAGAAGGACCTTGACAGGTTGGACAGATGGGCAGAGTCCAACGGCATGAGATTTAACACATCTAAGTGCCGGGTTCTGCACATTTGCCACAGCAACTCCATGCAGTGCTACAGGCTGTGGTCAGAGTAGCTGGAGAGCGGCCAGGCAGAAAGGGACCTGGGGGTACTGGTTGAGAATAGGCTGAACACGAGGCAGCAGTGTGCCCAGGTGGCTAAGAAGGCAAATGGCATCCTGGCCTGAATCAGGAATAGTGTGGCCAGCAGCAGCAGGGAAGTCATTCTTCCCCTGTACTCAGCACTGGTTAGGCCACACCTTGAGTACTGTGTCCAGTTCTGGGCTCCTCAATTCAAGAAAGATGTTGAGTTGCTGGAATGTGTCCAGAGAAGGGCAACAAAGCTGGTGAGGGGTTTGGAGCACAAGGCCTATGAGGAGAGGCTGAGGGAGCTGGGCTTGCTTAGCCTGGAGAAGAGGAGGCTCAAGGGAGACCTTATTGTTGTCTATAACTACCTGAAGGGTGGTTGCAGCCATGTGGGGGTTGGTCTCTTCTCCCAGGCAACCAGCACCAGAACAAGAGGACAGAGTCTCAAGCTGAGCCAGGGGAAGTTTAGGCTTGGTCTTAGAAAGAAGTTCTTCACAGAAGGAGTGAATGGCCATTGGAATAGGCTGCACAGGGAGGTGGTGGAGTCAGAGTCCTTGGAGGTGTTTAAGAAAAGACTGGATGAGGCCCTTGGTGCCATGGTTTAGTTGATTACTTAGGGTTAGGTGATCTGTTGGTCTTGATGATCTTGGAGGTCCCTTGCAGCCTGGCTGATTCTGTAACTCTGTGGTTGTCTGGAGAGACTATCCCAATGGGAAGTGGTATAATTTGAAAAGCTGAAAGCTGGACAAATATTCATTTAATAATTGACTTCTGCAATAGGCAGGACATTTCAGGACTTTCATACACTGGTCTAGGCAACTCTGCTTCATATTGTCCTGATATGTATTTTTCTGTGCAATGTTTTTTGCATTACCACTTGCACATGGGAAATATGCTCATGGAAAAGCTTCCTTATAATTAGGTACTATTCTATATTGGATTAAAAACTTGTTTGTTTTTTTCATGAGGGTGATGCTGCCAGTGATATAATCATTCTTAATTATCTTGCCAGTGATATAATCACTCTTATTTCTTGTCTGAATCAGTCATTTGCCTCTCTATCAACCATAATTTTTCTAATCCTGTATAAAAACATCTTTTGTCTTTTGGCTAGTGGAATACTTAACACTTCCTTGATGCTGTGTGTGTTTTCCCAGACTCTTACAGCTCTTTGTCTTAAATTGTGTTGCTGACGTAATTGCTCACAGGAAATACAATATCTTTTGGCAGAAGTATATCAATTTGATCTTGGTGTGACGTATTTGAAACGATAGACACTTCCCTGCATGAAAAGCAGAACAGCAGCAACAAAAACATGAATGTTCTGTACAAAAAAGCTATGCAAGAAAAATCTCTTGTGTGCACAAGGAATATCAAGCACAACGTTAAAACAGAAACTGGTGCACTGACTGAAAACCATGCCTCAACTGTGGGAAATTTTTAGGAACATAGAAATCTTGTGTTTTCATTACAGAATGAGAAGACCAGTAAAAAAGGATGTCTGCACAATCCTCCTGGGACTAGCAAAAAACCAAAACAAACCAGTTTTTAAAATAGAAAGATTGCACAATGCTTATTGCTCATGGACGAGAGTTGCAGAGCTGCCAGCCACTTGGGAGATCGCTTCCAAAAGTTCCTCCAACCTCAACAGGGAAAAATATTTTGTGGGCTTATGGAACAGAAAATAACATCCAGACATTGCCCAAGGGCTGACTATGTGACACACATGTGGGTACAATCTAGGACATAGCTTTGCAATATGCACTGACTGGCTCTTACAGGTAAGCCTTGTACAACACAGCACACAGATCCACTCATGGCATCCACAGAGGAGCTAGAGAAACTGTTGCAGGCATCCTGGCCTGCATCAGGAATAGTGTGGCCAGCAGGAGCAGCAAGGTCAGTCTGCTCTGGACTCAGCACTGGTTGGGCCACACCTTGAGTACTGCATCCAGTTCTGGGCCCCTCGATTTAAGAAGGACATTGAAACTCTTGAATGTGTCCAGAGAAGGACAACAAAGCTGGTGAGGGGTTTGGAGCACAAGCCTTATGAGGAGAGGCTGAGGAAATTGGAGTTGCTTAGCCTGGAGAAGAGGAGGCTCAGAGGAAACCTTATTACTCTCTACAACTACCTGAAGGGAGGCTGTAGCCATCTGGGGATTAGTCTCTTCTCCCAGGTAGGCAGCACCGGAACAAAAGGACAGTCTCAAGCTGCACCAGGGGAGGTTTAGGCTGGATGTTAGGAAGATGTTCTTCATAGAAAGAGTGATTGCCCATTGGAATGGGCTGCCCAGGGAGGTGGTGGAGTCACCATCACTGGAGGTGTTTAGGAAGAGTCTTGATGGGGTGCTTGCTGCCATGGTTTACTTGATTAGATAGTGCTGGATGATATGTTGGTCTCGAAGATCTCAAGTTCTTTTCCAACCTGGTCTATTCTATGTTATGTTATGTTATGTTATGTTATGCTATGCTATGCTATGCTATGCTATGCTATGCTATGCTATGCTATGCTATGCTATTCTACTGCATGTAATGCAGTTCAATGGAGAAACTCCAGCAAGATAAAAAGTAAGACAACATTACTTCTAGTCTATACTTCAAACAACTAATAACAAATAATAGGATTATGGTCCCTTGCACTATTCTCATGATGAGTTTCTCTTTTCAGTTTGAGCAGAAATGTAATAGAGGAATAAATTGATTTAGCTTTCTAACAAGCCTGACGAGCACAACCAGGATTATACTAGGAAATTATTTTGTCTGTGTCAGACAGAAAGCTGACCTCCCCTGCTACAGAGACCTGTTAGGGATATGTCAGGCAGTTTTGGACTGCAGTAAACTGGATAACACTCTACAAACAAAACACCATGAAAAATGTAATGAAGATACAGACTCTGAATTTAGAATAGACAGTTGCAAGAATAAGACATCCTTGGATAAGGACTAGACACAATGAATAGTATATGGCTTGTACACCTTATTTTCTCCTTACTCATTCCTGCTTATACATGGTTTAAGTGCCTGAGCCTTGCTTATAAAACTTTTGTTTAAATATGCTTATAGGAAGGCAGGCAAACACAAGATTTTGTTTTTCACACAAAGAAAAACAGTACTTGATAATCCTACTCATCTCTACATCCAGCTGCAGCACATTGCAAATACTCTGAAAATCATCTCTCATTCCCTGTCTGGCCTCTGAAGTAGCACTGCAGGGAGAACCACTTATTCCATGCTGACGAACAAAAGGGATTATGAGTGGCTAAAACAGAAGGAAGACCCTCAAGGATTTTATGTCTGCAGTGGTAGAAGTGAGCATACAAGAGGGATGGTGAACCCATGGCATGTATTGCTATTGCAAATGTTGTGCTTGAGATTTGCTCTGTTTTGGCTGCTGTGGAGCTTTTACTCCTCATGCTGCCCAGGAAGCAGTGGCTGGCTACAGGAAGAGTTCAAAGCATCAGCTAAGAGAGAATGACATAGCTTAGAGCTTGCAAAGAGCAGAAGGAGATAACATTGAATAATGAGCAGCTGGTGGTAGAAAAATATTGACACAAAGATTGAAAAAGATTCATCAGCACATACTTGTCTCTAGTGCTTTTCACACAAATACATAATATTTAAAAGTAATTTTTAATGGTGATGGGTACAGCCAAATAATGCACAATAATGTCATCTTTTCTCCACTTTTTTTAGTGTTGTTTCTGAAGGTTCAAACATCAAATTTTCAGACATGAGAAAAATTCAGGAATAATTTATAACACTTTTATTTTATAACAATTTACTGTTGTATAATATTAATTTATAATAGATCATATTTAACATGTTACCAAATACACTGAATTTAATCATAGAATCATAGACTCATAGAATCAATAAGGTTGGAAAAGACCTCAAAGATCATCAAGTCCAACCTGTCACCACAGACCTCATGACTTCTAAACCATGGCACCAAGTGCCACGTCCAACCCCTTTTTGAACACCTCCAGGGACGGTGACTCCTCTACCTCCCTGGGCAGCCCATTCCAATGGCTAACAACTCTCCCTGTGAAGAACTTTCTCCTCACCACGAGCCTAAAATTCCTTTGGCACAACCTGAGACTGTGTTCTCTTGTTCTGGTGCTGGTTGCCTGAGAGAAGACACCAACCCCCACCTGGCTACAATCACCTTTCAGGTAGTTGTCAGGTCTCCCCTGAGCCTCCTCTTCTCCAGGCTAAACAATTCCATCTCCCTCAGCCTCTCCTCATAGGGCTTGTGCTCGAGGCCTCTCACCAGCCTCATTGTACTTCTCTGGACACTTTCAAGAATCTCAATGTCCTTCTTAAACTGAGGGGCCCAGAACTGAACACCGTACTCAAAGTGTGGCCTAAGCAGTGCTGAGTACAGGGGCATAATGACTTCCCTGCTCCTGCTGGCCACACCATTCCTGTTCCAGGCCAGGATGCCATTAGCCTTCTTGGCCACCTGGGCACAATGCTGGCTCATGTTCAGCCAGCTGTCAACCAGCACCCCCGGGTCCCTCTCTGTTTGGCAGCTCTCCAGCCTCTCTGACTACAGCCTGTAGCACTGCATGGGGTTGTTGTGGCCAAAGTGCAGCCCCTGGCACTTGGACTTGTTAAATGCCATCATGTTGGACTCTGCCCATCTGTCCAGCCTGTCAAGGTCCCTCTGGAGAGCCTTTCTACCCTCTCTCTATCAACATCTATTCCTAACTTGGTGTCATCTGCAAATTTACTGATGACTGACTCAATCCCCTCATCCAGATCATCAATGAAGATATTAAACAGGATGGGGCCCAGTACTGATCCCTGGGGCACACCACTAGTGGCTGGCCACCAGCTGGATGTGGCACCATTCACCACCACTCTATGGGCTCGGCCCTACAGCCAGTTCCTAACCCAGCGCAGTGTGCTGCTGTCCAAGCCACGAGCTGACAGCTTGGCCAGGAGTTTTTTGTGGGGAACGGTGTCAAAGGCCTTGCTGAGGTCCAGGTAGACTACATCACCTGGACTACAGCTACGTTTGCAGCTACATCTGAGATGCTGGGATACATCCGGCTTCCTCCCCAGCACCTGCTGGGTTACCTGCTTCCTGAACCCCATCCCAGCAATAAAACCCTTCTGGGTCAGGGATCCTGCCATGGCACAGCTACATCTGTGCATTCTAGATGGATATATGTAAGATATGATTACATTACACAGTGTAGTTAAAATGTGAGAAACAGTCTTTCAAAATCACATTAAAAATAACGTGTCACAGCTATCAATCATGTACATGATGAAGAGAATATATCTTTAAAGTGTTGTGGAATATATAAGAAAAAGACTAGGAAAAGAGAGTGAAGTCTTCACAAGCAAAAGTAGGAACCATTCTGGTGAAGTGAAAGGTCTTGTATCTGAACTGCTTAGCTTCGAGATGTGGAGTTTTCTTTGTCCCCATCAGTCTTTTGTCTGTGAAGTCAGTGGCACTGCAGAATGACAGAATAATTACTGTAAAATATATATATTTTTTTTCAAATGGTATCTGATTATGTAATAAATGGTCTATATGGAAAATAAAGTATATTAAGGCACTTTAGTCAGCAGGAATCCAATTGAGAGTTTAAAGCACCATAAAATTTCCTTTTTTCTCTTCTTTCTTCCATTTTTTTTCTCCACTTTTTACCCTCTGTGGGGAAATCTTAACCTCAATATACCTATGTGTATATATATTTATATTTTTTTTCAGCACTAAAGGAGCTTATGTCTTAGGCAATCTCATTGAAGAGATAAAAACAGCTCTGCAAAAGCCTACATTAGAAAGAAAAAAAGTCACACGAGTTGCTGAGAATGACAAGGTAGGGTCATTTCCTCTGATAATCAGCTATTCTAATTTCTGTTCCATATCTGTGACTGGGCTTCATGACTTTTGAGTTTTCTGTCAGCTTCACATCATCATTTGCAATTTGCATAATGTAAAATCTCCAGGAAAACACGGGGTAGAACAAGCTTAAATTAACCTTGCAAGTTCTGAGCTTCATTTTGGCTCATTAATTTCAAAGTGCATTGTAGTTTTTAATACCAAATGGGGAGAGAATTCTTTCAGCTGTAACAATGAATTCTAATAAAAAAGGTGAAAGATTGTAACTTTCATGCTAAATCTGATAAGAATAAGATTTGATTGTTTTGTACTTAGTTGCTGTTTCTCATATGAGAAAACTAAATACTGCAATGTGATCAGTTTCCTAGACTGAGGCATTGTCATAATCAGTGAAAAAAATCCTCTGAAGATACCTTTGAAACCTAACACTGAGCTGAGCAGGTATTATAAATTCATTTGCTGAAATCCAGTCCTTACTATCGAACTCTGAGAGTGTGCTTAGTATCATGGCTTCATAAAACTGCATTAAGCACATTATTTTGTCAGATAAGGATTCTTTCATGTTCCTTGAGCTTGCTTTGGTCTAGTAACTAAATGAAATAATTTCTTGGCCTCTGAAATATAGCATATACATATGATCCATGGAAAATTTTCCTAGAACAATATCTTTATAAAGTAAAAGTACAATTTACCTGTGCTGTCACCTTTACTGAATTTAGATATTGCTAGGGCTGTTTCAGAGATGCCTTACAAAACATATTCCAGCATACCAACCTGTCAGCCTTACCTCTGTGCCTGGGACGATCATAGAACAGATCCTCCTAGATGCCATGCTGAGGCATGTAGAGGACAGGGAGGTAATTCAAGACAGCCAGCATGGCTTTACTAGGGGCAGGTCCTGCCTGACTAACCTTGTGGCTTTCTATGACAAATTGACTATGTCAGTAGATAAGGGATGACCTATGGATGTGATCTATCTGGACTTCTGCAAGGCCTTTGATACAATCCCCCACAACATCCTGCTTGCCAAGTTGGAGAGATATGGATTTGATGAGTGAACTGTTCAGTGGATAAGGAATTGGCTGGATGGTTGCATCCAGTGGGTGGTGCTCAATGGCTTGACATCCAGATGGAGAGCAGTGACAAGTGGGGTCTGTACTGGGACCTGTGTTGTTTAATATTTTTATCAATGCTACAGACAGTGGGATCATGTGCACCAACAGCAAATTTGCAGATGACACCAAGCTGAGTGGTGTTGTCAATACACCAGAGGGACAGGAGGCGATCCAGAGGGACCTGAACAAGCTGGAGAGGTGGGCCCAGGTGAACCTTGTGAAGTTCAACATGAGTAAGTGCAAGGTTCTGCACCTGGACTGGAACTATCCTCACTATCAATACAGACTAATGAAATTATTGAAAGCAGGCCTGTGGAAAAGGATTTGGGGGTGATGATGGACGAGAAGCTGAACATGAGTAGACAGTACGCACCTGCAGCCCAGAAGGCCAATAACATCCTGGGCTGCATCAAAAGATGTGTTGCCAGCAGATCCAGAGAGAGGTGATTCTGCCACTTTGCTCTGCTCTGGTGAAACCTCACATGGAGTACTGTGTCCAGGTCTGGAGCCCTCAGTATAGGAAGGACATGGCCGTAATGGAGCAGGTCCGGAGGAGGGCCATAAAAATGATCAGGGAGGGAGCACCTCTGCTACGAGGACAGGCTAAGAGAGCTGGGGTTGTTCAGCCTGGAGAAGAGGAGGCTCTGGGGAGACCTAGTAGCAACCTTCCAGTACCTGAAGGGGGCCTACAGGAAGGATGGAGGGAGACGGTTTATAAGGCCCTGTGGTGACAGCATGAGGGACAATGGCTTCAAACTAAAGAAGAGCAGATTTAGATTGGATATCAGGAAGAATTTCTTCACTGTGAGGGTGGTGGAACACCGGAATAGGTTGCCCAGGGAGGTGGTTGAGGCCCCTTCCCTGGAGATATTCAAGATGCTGCTCAGCGGAGCCCTGGGCAACCTGATCTGTTTGGGGATGTTCCTGCTGACTGCAGGGAGTTCAGACTAGATGACCTTTGGAGGTCCCTTCCAGCTTGGCCCATTCTATGATTCTATGATATTAAAGCTTACTGTGATAACATTTACATAGTAACAGATAATGAATTTAGCCACATCAATCTGCCATGCACGCCAACTACAGGTCACTCTATAACAATCATTTACACCCCAGGTCCAGCTGTTCTAGGGTAAGGATATTTATTGAATTAGGTATATAAAATGTTGAACTAGCATTCACTTTTATCCTTCTGATAAAGTATTTTATCAGAAGCGTTACTATACAAAAACAATCTTATTCTTTCAAAAAATTTTGTACTTCTGTAATTAAGAAGTCTTCTGTAGTTACAAATCTTAATCCATCAAAAAGAAACAAACAAAAACCAGCAAAAAACCCCAAAACAATCCTGCAAAAAAGAAAGCAAAAACCCTGAAAACTTCACACACACACAAAATGCAGAAAAATCAAGGGTTTTCTCATTCCATGGTCTCCCAATCATGTAGAGCTGTAATTTTTCTGAGCTGTGTGTTTCATCCCGTGGTCTGTACATCAGTTTTCATGGCTGAGAGCTTCTCGGTGAATTACTTGGAAGACGTTTTTGAAACAAAGTATTCTCTGCTTTCTGATTACTTTTGTAACAATTGTTGGGAAAAAAAAAAATCTATCTGAAAGTAAAGACTTACTTTGCATGGAAAATTGTAGTACAAATAATAAAGGTCAGCAAAATGGAAAACCAGCTGAAAATAGATGCATTGGTTAACTTTAATAATCATAAAATCTACCATCTCTATATATCGATAATTGCAGTGGTTACTCAGAAAACCCCACAACCCAAAACAAATAAACAAACAAAAACTCAAATTCAAAACATACTTGAGGTTGAGAAATGTCCCCTGAAGTAGAATATTCACCATGAACACCAAAATGCGTTTGGTCTAGACAGAAGAGCACAAACAGATTTGTCTTCATATAATGCTTACTTTAACAATACTGAAAACAATAGGACAAAATAGCCAAAAAGACTATTAAACAAATTTACTGACTTCATACTGCAATGAGGAAACTTTATTAGAATTAGCCCAAATGCACTGCTGTGGATACAACTTTCCTATCCTTAAGAAAATGTGGTGGTTTGGCCCTGGCCTGGAGGCCAGATGCCCACCAAAGTTGCTCTATCACTCCCCCTCTTAAGTGAACAGGGGAAGAAGGGAACAAAAATATAACTGAACCAGGAGCAACTTTAATGACACTAATAAGCAAACAGCAATAGACCACGTGGAAGCAAAAAGCACAGAGAGAGATGTTAATCTCTACTTCCCATCAGGAGGACAATGGTTGGTCTCGGGATGCAGGGCTCTCTAAGCTTGGTGGTTACTTGGGAGGATAGACACCATGGACAAATCCCCCCACTTCCTTCTTTCACTTCATTCTTATACCTGAGGTGATGTCATATGATATGGAATACCTCTTTGGCCAGTCTGAGTCAGCTGGCTCAGCCATGTCCCCTCCCAGGATTTTGCCCACCCCTCAATGTACTCGGGGCAGAGAAATGTTGAAAGGACACAGCCTGGATTCAACAGTAGCCAAAACACTGCTATGTTATCAACTACTGCTGCAAAAAAACACAGCACTAGAAAGATGCTGTGAGGAGAATTAACTCCAGCTCAGTCCAACCCAATACAGAAAATAACTAAATAAAATAATTGAAGCAAAAATACAAAAACATCTTAATACAGGGAAAAACATATCTTAACACAGGGGGAGAAAAAAAATCTATTTTGCTGTTGAACACTTTAAACCAGTGTTCAATTCTATTTTGTTTCCATTATATAAGTTAACATTTTCTCAGCTGACAGCTGAGTTAGCCTCCTGCATAGGAAAGTTTTTCTTAGCTAACAGCTGAGTTAGCCTGCATAGGAAAGTTTTTCTCAGCTAACAGCTGAGTTAGCCTGCATAGGATTTATTTATGCTCAGTGAAAAAAGAAAAGGCTCTTTTAGAAAGCAGTTAATCACATTCCAAAGTATAGCCCTTCAGATTAATTCAACAGCTTATTCTATTTATTGACAATAATGGATTTTGAGAGTGACTAGCTCCAAGGAAGATACTTGCTGTGAAGGCATTTATTCCGATAAATCCTCAAAAGAGATTTTGCCTTTCCAAGTATGCTTGTCCCAGTGCTTTCCTGAGTGCTACAAAGATCCAACATTGCCCATGTAAAGACATGACCTGCTCCTGAGAAGTGAATGTCTTAAGGTGTAAAATAGGTGTTTGACTCTGCTATGGCATTCTCTAAAATTTGTTCTCCAAAATACATTGTATTACTCAGGGAGTTATAACTTAAGTAATTCTGTAGGTACTTCAGTCTGCCAGTTTTACTATCTCCTTTACTGCTTTTGTTCTTGAGATATTTTTCTGAATATTCAGTTTGTGAATGACTGAAGTGGGCTTTCAACTTGCACTTAGTAGTTAAAAGTCTAGAGTGAGATATTGCTGCAATGCTTGATCTTGATCTCGAGTAGAATGAGTCATAAAAGCAATTTTCAGTTCAAAAGTGTAATGCTGCAACAGAGATGCTTCAGCTGAATTCAAATGTAAGGAAGTTGTTTGCACGGCAGGTTCTCTGTGTAGGACTTCCTTTCTTGTTAACTACCAAAGGCTAGAAGCACTGAGAATTTGTCTGGTTTGAGGAGATACTGACTGGACAGATGGGCGGAGTCCAATATGATGGCATTCAACAAATCCAAGTGCCAGGTGCTGCACTTTGGCCACAGCAACCCCATGCAGAGCTACAGGCTGGGGTTGGAGTGGCTGGAGAGCTCCCAGAGAGGGACCTGGGAGTGGTGATTGACAGCCAGCTGAACATGAGCCAACAGTGTGCCCAGGTGGCCAAGAAGGCCAATGGCATCCTGGCCTGCATTAGGAATAGTGTGGCCAGCAGGAGCAGGGAGGTCATTGTGCCCCTGTACTCTGCATTGGTTAAGCCACACCTTGAGTCCTGTGTCCAGTTCTGGGCCCCTCATTTTAAGAAGGACATCGAGACACATGTCCAGAGAAGGGCAACAAGGCTGATGAGAGGCCTTGAGCACGAGCCCTATGAGGAGAGGCTGAAGGAGCTGGGATTGTTTAGCCTGGAGAAGAGGAGGCTCAGGGGTGACCTCATTGTCCTCTACAACTACCTGAAGGGGGGTTGTAGCCAGGAGGGGGTTGGTCTCTTCTTTCTAGCAACCAGCACCAGAACAAGAGGACACAGTCTCAAGCTGCACCAGGGGAAGTTTAGGCTCGAGGTGAGGAGAAAGTTCTTCACAGAGAGAGTTGTTAGCCATTGGAATGGGCTGCCCAGGGAGGTGGTAGAGTCACCATCCTTGGAGGTGTTCAAGAGGGGACTGGACATGGCACTTGGTGCCATGGTCTAGTCATGAGGTCTGTGGTGACAGGTTGGACTCGATGGTCTTTGAGGTCTCTTTCAACCTTGGTGATACTGTGATACTCGGACATGAAGGCCATGCTTTGCATTGTGTGTAGTGTGGAATGATGCCACTCAAGGGGCCTTTTTTCAGATAATGCTATTTATTTATTTAATGCTATTTCTGTTTAGAAATTAAACACTCCAAAAAGCACTACATGTAACTTATTTTGCTACAGAGTAAAAGGAACCTATCACATTTTAACATGGATGAAGAAGAACTTTTTTTGACTCCATTAGATTTTCACTCACAGGAAAAGGAATGTGCTTAGAGGGCAATCATTAAGGATATTAAGTAGTGTGATTCTAGGGCCCACACATTAAAACATGTAAAGCTTTAGAGTTTAAAGATAGGGGAAAGACAAACAGTCGGAGCGTACAAGGGGAAAATCCTATGTTTTTATCTAAGCTTTGGGTCACACTCTAATTTAGAATTAGAACAAGTGGTAGACACTGAAAAAAACCAATGTATATTTCCCCTTTTCCATCTCAATGTCCTATTTACTGGGCATAGTCTTATTGGAGGATGACCTTTCTTCTCCCTGATATCAGAAATTTATTATCACTGTTCTTTTATCATCTGTGTGGCTTCTCATTTATCCACAGTGAGTCACATTCCTGATGTCAGTATAATTTCAAAGCATCAGGGAGTGACAGAAACATGTCATGTTACTTCAAAGGCTCCACAAAGGAAGAAAAATTGCATCTTCTGCGAGATGTTGGTGTCTGAGACTGTCCTCTTGATAGCAATAATGGCTGTGGTGCAGGAGCATACTTGCAGCAAACAACTTATGCAATTCATTAAGTGCCTCAGCTCCAGAAAGGCCATTTATTGCTGTGTCTACTTCAGCATCATAAGCATTTTTCTTTAAATAGAACAGATGTCAGTTCTGGAAAATGTGATGCTCAAATATTTTGGTGAAGTGCAAAACCTTGGAAGGAGATTGATCTTTTTTTTTTGGTCCTTCTGTTGTTTGTTTGTTTCTCCTGGAATGGGAGATTCCAATGCTTTGCCTCAATACTTCAGATTATCCTCAGTTCAAAACTAAGAAGATATAACTGGACAGAGAAAATTGAGAGGGATAGATACAATACATTTCTACTTATTCAATTTTCCAGTCCATTTGGATTTTTGAAGCCTTGGAGACAGCATATGCTTTTGTTGTGTAGGAAAGGATTTAAATATTATTGAAAACCCATTAGTAACAGTTAGAAAGTCTTTTAAGAACTATAAAAAGTTGGATGGATTTATATGGAGTAAATTTTCAGTGCACTGTGTGTGGACTTACATCCAAATGGGGTAATTTTAATAAATGTTGTTAATAGTAACTACTGTATCAGGTAGGTAATGCTACAAGATTTGTAGTTACAAGAGAAAAACACACACACACACACAAAACCCAACAAAACCAAAAGTTTTAGTCATAAAATTGTGTATAATAGAGAAATGCAAGGAATGAACTCTAGGATTTAATTGATTTGATTGATTTTCTTTTCCTACACCAAGTTCAAAGACCTTTTCTCAAGGAAATTCTATTTCTGAATGGTGTTATCACTAAAATGTTGAGTATCAATGATGTTTACTGTCCTAGGGTGTATGCCTAACAGTGCATATGATATAACCATGTTTTTTGTGCTAATGTAGGCTGCAGTGGAAGTTCTGTTTTGAATCCAAATTACAATGGCAGATGTTTTATAGCTATTTAAAAGTACCTACTTTCTCTAAGTGATCTGAACAAATCTATATGTGATTTAGGAATATACCAGTGGAACACTAGACCCCCTAATTTGGGAAAAAGACCTACATCTAAAAGAACAGTTCATGAGTTTTCATTATCCCTGCAGCCCAAAAAGACTTCCATGCAATTATGATTACATGATGTATTCAAAAGAACAGCCATATTTACTTTTTAGTGAAGACCTATTTCAATACAGATATATACTTAAGCAACTGGACGTGGGTAAAATGATGGAATGCGCAAAACATGCAGGCAGATGAAGCTCAAAGTCTAGCTACACTGATTATTTTATCTTTATTGCTCTGTGATAAATGTCTTGAGTTTAAAATTTGATACTACAATATTTATTGAAACCATGGTGCCATGGATTAGTCATGAGGTCTTGGGTGACAGGTTGGACTTGATGATCTTTGAGGTCTCTTCCAACCTTGGTGATTCGGTGATTCTGTGACATCACACTGTGAAAAGAACACTTTTATAACTGCACATTGTGAACTACTGAGATACTGAGAATTTTGTGGGTTTTTTAATATGTAAAGGAGAAAAGATTGGAGAAATAAAAATTCTGCCCCAAAACTGGAATTATCTTATTTAGTTCCATAACTAACAGAGTAAAAGTTCTGATTAGCTTCCAGCATATTTTATGTAAGGTGTTTGGTTCACATACCTATTACACATTTCAGCATGCTGCAGTAGTATTGGTTGTTTATATGTAGCTGTTACTTGAAAACAAATAAATAAATATTACCCCCCTGAACCCTGCAGGAACTGCATGCAACTACTGTTAGAAAAAATACTAAATTATGCTAAGAGAAGAATCATGTTTGTCCTTCCATTATGTATCCTCTGTCTAGTAAATATTCACCTACTACATCAAAATACCTCATTAATATTCTTATGTGTGTTAAAGTATTAAGCAATCTATCACAATCACTGGAAGGTAGATGGTGCTGTAAACAAATTATCTAGGCATATGATGTTAATTAGCTTAAAATCCCTCATCTCAAACCCATTGTAGGTGTATTAATTCAGTGAAGTCCACTGCAATTATTTGTGATCTAAAATGGGATATTTCATGTCTTAGACGTAAGCTAGATAAGCAAATATTTCACATTAATAGGGTGAGTTTGGGAGAGCTTTAACCTGCATTCACATTATAAAATAGAGAGATGTGACTTATGCAAAGTTTTATAGTTACAACACATTTCTTTATTCAATACTGTCCTTTAAAGTTGCAGGATGTGTCTGTAGAACAAAAGGAGAAGCCCTAAGTATCTCTTGCAGAATTTCCATTATTTATTTATTTTTTTACTTTTCAAGAAGAAAAACTTTCTGGTTAGCAGTGTGAATTTATTCCTTGTGCATAAAGATTTTGAACAGACCATATGAAGACAAGAAGGTACACAGGTCTCTGTTTCAAGGAGTTAGCCTGGAAAATAAGAGAAGCATTTGGGCTATAACAGAGTACTAAATGTTCTTCAAGAAGACTTTGTGCTTCCTGAGCTTTTCCCCATGAGTTTCTACATTTATACTAGGTTCTGTAAATCTGAACCAGACAGAAGTGAAAGAACAGAGTGTGTGTTCTCACACTACTTAGGGCAACCCTGCAAAATCATGTTAAATCCTCCTAAATCCTATTCTGGGCAGCCATGAGCCCAGGAGCAAAAAGATGGGCAGGCAATGCTCACTAAACATTAGAGATGAATGGGATTTTCTGATAAAATATCAAATGTTGAGGGTATGACTTCTAGGCAATAATGTACAGACATGAAAGAAACATGATCAATGCAATCATTTTAGCTGCTAGTCAAAGTGTAGCAGTCCTCTTAATAATTAATTGTCAGAGATTTCACTTGAAATACAGAAAAAATGGGTTCATAATATTTCCTTTATAGTATATACAAATGCTTTCAGTTGCATGCTACTGTAAGTGTGAAGTTATGATCCTTGCTGGAATAGTCTCGGTTTGTGCAACTGATTAAATATTTATAGGAACAGGGAATGCAAAAATAACTCTGTGTGATAGAGGTTGTGACTTTTATGTGGGAGAAGAAAACTTCAGGATACGTTCTTTAACTTAGAGCAAAGCAGATTTGGATCAGGGCATTCACATGATAAGCAAGGGCTCTAAATTTGAGTTATACTGCTTTAGGATGGTCTCATTGCAAATCACTCTAACGTTGATAATTTTTTTTCAGTCAGAAAAAAAGAACTTTGGACATTTCTCAAACTTTTACATGAAGTGGGACAACTCACTTGAATGTTATGCAGTTTTAGATTATTTCAATGCAGTTAAAAACAGGAAGAGATGTAGAGGGTTTGTGATTAGTGACACATCTAGTTGTACCTCCATTAACATTTCTATTTAGTTATTAGATAAAAAGGACTTGTAAAAAAAGAGAGAAAGTTCGAGAATAAAACTTCAGCTAATATACAACATACAGAACTGTGGTGAATTCTAATGCCAAAGAAGAGTCTGTAAAAGAACATTGACAGCCTATGAAATTATAGTGTTCGAAAGAATACTTCTTTCAGTTACTAAATCAGTTTGAATATAATAACACTTTTCAGTACTCAGAACCAGAAGACTGATGATGATTCAGAAAAGAAAGCAGAAGCTTACATTAAATGTCCCAAAAGAAAAAAAAAAATAATGGAAATGGAATTTAGAAAGGGAAGATGTAACACCAAAAAACAACAGACCCATTATAGCATCACTAACAAGCATGGAGAAACTTCAAAAGATTCTATATTGATGTTCATTTGTTAACTGTAAACCAGTTCTGTGATGTGTAACAAATCATATCTGAACAAATTTTGGTGTGATATTTCAGAAGTTCAATTTCTTTTCTCAGCAGAGCCCAAAACTGCAGAAATGCATGAAAAGAGAGAAGGGGGGGGGGGGGGGGGGGGGGGGGGGGGGGGGAAGGGGGGGAGGGGGGGGGCAGGAGGGATGGGGAGTGCTGGAAAAAACATCTTTGATCAAAAGATCTTTGGCTGAAGTCTGACTTAAAATGTGTAGTGATTTATTTATTTTTTCAGAGACTGCTTCTCTTTTCCATTTTTAAAGACATGGACATGAAAATTCCACGTGTGTCCACCTTGCAGCATAGAGTAAGATATTTATGTTAACTAAATCAGTGTGGATATTAGCAGCAACGTATCTGCCGCAACATATAGGTTAACTTACTCCATCAACGTTCTTCCCAATACCACAGGTAGAATGATTCAAGTACATGAGATAATTTATTAAACACCTTAGGTATCCCTGCATCACCTCTCAGTCTTCAGACCAGTATTTCAGGATTACTGTAAGCTTGACAATATTCTTCAATTTAGGGTCAGATACCTATGACAGTGGTGCATTTTCTAGATCAGTCTTTCTGTAACAGATAAAAAAGTGCTATAAAATGAAACAAAAGTCCTACCACAGAAGAGGGGGATGTTTCCATGACAGTAGCCAAGGGATTCTATCCTCTGAGCCTAAGTCTGAGCTTAAAAGATCTATAAGGAGACGACCTGTGGGTACAAGGTGCAGATCAACATCAATGCAGTATTCAACTCAGTCCTTAACTGCTGAGTTGACTGACATGCTCTTATATTGCATATTGTGCAGAATGATGCTAGTTCTATCACAGGCTTTCTACATCAAAGTATCATTAAAGCAACAGAATTTCTAGGTAATTTTTTTTGAGAAAAGATGCAATAGTTAATGCTACAAGTGCTACTATTTGTAGTATATTTGATAATCCTTGATGAGACTGGGGTACTCTTTTGCAAAGACTTTGTTAAAACATAAAGGAAAACAAGATCTTGAAAAAATGTATATTCTCATTTCAAACAAAAAGTGATAAGAGAGGCAAAGGTTTGGACTGAATTTTCTCATTATCATTGCTAAGCTTTTTGAAGGAAGTATTCTGGAGATCACACACAGTACTCAGGCTTCTAGTGATGGTATGGTACCATCAGAAGAGACATCATGTTACATGTATATATAGATGCACATCACAGACTGTAATTCAGACCAGGATTTTCTCAGTGAGACTATGAAAACAAAAAGCTATCCAAGGACCCCAAAAATCTGCCATATCAGGGTGACAACAGAACCTGCTGTTTGCTCAAGCTATTTTTACAGTCATAGGTTCTTTAATCAACAAGGGAACTCTTCAAGCATATATTTATGTCCTATTTCTTCTGAAATGTGGCCTTTCATATATTTCAGTAAGTGGAGGGTAGTGACTTAAGTATTTATTTCCTCATAATGAGAATGGATATTTAGAACTTACAGAGTGACTGCAATATTTAGTATGTGTCTGATTAATATTGCAACTGAATCTCAAACTTTAGAAATGTTCTAAATCAGGGGAATGTGAACAAGGAAATAATATTAATGATAAGACCTGGCCACACACAGAGGATAGACACACATAGATTGCAGAAGAAACATTTTGGAAGTGTAAGTTCCATAAAAGTGTATGGAACATGACAGAAGTTGATTTGTTAAGAACAAGTTAAACACAGAACAATACAGACCTAAGAAGATGATGGTAACAGAACTGTGTTACTGTTTTCTCAGTTAATTTGATCCTGTATGCATGGATGTGTATGCAGATTTCACTAGTGAACCTTTAAGCCTGATTAACAGGTGAGTAGAAAATGAGCTGCATCTAGGAAGGCTTCAGATATGAGGAGGGTTGTGGGAATGGAGCCTCGCATCTATTGATGGATACTAGATGGAAAAATCTGTGTTAATATTCAAGGGATCTGTAAGTCTGTGGGTGACTGTGAAGTGAGTTGACTCTCTGAACCTACTTGCTGGTAAAAATCAAACTGGACAAGCCAGTTTCTTTACCCATTTAGAGGGTGAAGAGACCAGTGATCCAGGCAGGGATGTTCAAGGGGCCTGAGAATATGGATGTGCTTATGAATCTGGAGAGTGAGGGCACATATGTTTTCACTAGTGAAATTCAGTCATGATCAGCGAAACAGAAGGAACAAGTCTTGGCCATCTGTACTTACATTTTATGAGTCCTAGTTTATATATTGTATGTTGGTATTATCAAAGGCAGTACTCTGAGCCTGCAAACTGGAAAGCATCGTCCATCACCATGGATGTTCACGTTCATTTTATGTTCATGTCTTACTCTGTGCTTAGTCTAGTAAGAAGACAGTATTAGTAAGATGCAAGTAGCTGTGTGTACTTGTGGTAGTGCAGATCCCCTGGTCCATGTCGCAATGTCAGGACAAGTACAGTAATTTGGGACATCTTATACTTTTTTGTCCTGGTTACAGTACACTTAGTTAGGACAGGCACTCTCTACCTGTACCTGAAACTCCTGCTACCTGGATTGTGACCTGCCATAGGTGGTGCTAGAATGACCTGACAAGAATTGTGTTTGGAATTGAAATATACTGACCAAAGTCAATCATCTCACAATCCAATAAACAGCCATCCTAAGTGATATCCTTTGAACTCTCCAGGATCACAGCAGGCTGTGACACAGTATACCACGCTGAGCTGGGATGTTTCTCAGGGCAAATGTCACAAAAATTTCTAATAGTAAGTTTTGTGAAGACTTCTAAGATCATCCACTGATAGATGCCACCAAAGAAAAAAGTCAAAAACCATCTGCTGACAAATTCTAAGGGAAAATAGTAATTCACTACAATTAGATTTCATGTGGTATTAATGATCATTTGGTATTAACAATTTGCTACAAGTGATAAGGTGAGAAAAAATCTTGGTCCTGTATAGATTAGCCTTTATATCAGAGTATGTATTTGTGTGTGTGTGATTTAATTTAGGAACTTTAGTCAGAGTAAATTGTACTGGCTGATAAAGTATCATTAAAAATCATATAACCTAGTTGTGTGATATACCATTTAGTGCTAATAAATCTCTATTTACTGTTATTTCAAAGTTATATAGGATCCATTATTCACTCATTCCCCAATAAATTGGTGTAGTGACTTAACAGGAGGTTTTTCCCTAGCCTTTGTATCCCATCCCGTAGACATAAACCACTGAGCAGGTCTGGAGTTAAGATTGGATCCAGCTGTCCCTAAGCTCCATCAGAAGTTTAGAAACCTGAACCTCACGACTCAATAGGTGGGACTCCTTTATCCCTTTTCATCCCTAGCCTCTACATTGTTTGTATGCTTCTTCTATGTAGTAAGTGATAGCAAGGTTTGCCATCAAATTTTGTTAAGCCACAGTTTCACAATTTCATGTTGAAATAACTTTTTGCTAACACCTTTGACTGTGGTTAAGCAATATAATCACTCATTTCCATAATAGTAAAAAATGATAATAAAATTGTTGTAAAATAAATATAATAATTGCAATTCAATTAGAGCACATGATTTTAATGCTTAGAACTCAGTCACAAAGTACTGAGTTCTAGAAGATGGCTATTTTTAAGGAAGCTTGGTGTACCTACTCTTACTTATGAGCATTACTCTTACTTGTGAGCATTACTTACTTGTGAACATTTTTTTAAACTTGTTCCTGTTTGCTTGCCTTCCTTGCAAAATTCATAATTTTTAGAGGAACTATTTTTTCCCTGTATAATTTAATACATTATTTAGATGTATTTATATAATATGTTAGAATATAGGTAAATGAATGTTGAGTTTAGGCTGGCAAATAATTTAGTGACTTTAATGTCTTCTTTTCTTCTTCTAAGGTCTTATTTAGAATAGAATAGAATAGAATAGAATAGAGTAGAATAGACTAGAATAAACCAGGTTGAAAGAGACCCTCAAATCATCATGTCCAACCTATCATCCAACACCACCTAATCAACTAAATCATGCAACCAAAGCACCCCATCCAGTCTCCTAAACACCTCCAATGATAGTGACTCCAGCACCTCCCTGGGCAGCACATTCCAATGGGCAATCTGAAAATCATTCTGTTAATTTATTTGTTTTTCTTCTTTAGGAGGACCCACTGGCTTTGTTTATTTTTATTTCTACTTTGTAAGTACCTTAAAGGTAGTGCCTTTATTTCTTGAGTGTGTAACTGACTAAAATGCAGTGAAAGACATATGAATGCCAAAATCCACATTTTCTTAAGCATTTTCTTAAGTATATAAGATGTAAAGTGAGAAAAAGGAGAAAGAAATATTAAAGGGACATACCAATTTAAAATTCATCTGTTGTAAAAGCTGGTAACAAGCTGCTGCTGCTATATCAGATACATATATACTAATTGATAAACTATCCATTCCCTCTACTTATAGAGTTAATTGTATGTAATCTGCAAATAAATATGACTCAGAATCAAGTGAGAATTAAATATTGTATTTCATTTGCATTTCCCCTAGATTTTGGAGAGGCATTTCACCCACCATTTTGTGAATTATTAGCATCTATAATCCCACTGAGTTTTTTTACAGCATAGCCTGCTGTGGAGTGAAGAGACACCTAAACCAGCATATACACCCAGAAGCAGTGAAGTCCCAGCAGCAAGAAGTTCAGCATGAGTTTGTTCCTTTGACTAATGTAAATTGTAAAACAATCAGCTCTCCATTATCAGGGCTAATTGGAGCTTATAATATTATGGTTTCCATACTGGGTTTATCATACTCAGGAACAGCTTCATGCACAACCAGCTTAGCTCCATGAATGCCTAAATGCATGGAACCACTTTGGGTCTAAAGCTGTGTTCCTGTGTGTGGCATCAAACGCAATGAGCCCTCCAGGTATGCCAGAGTGTGTGATGCAAAGACAGCTGGAACAGCTTGTGATCACTGGCAAGGGCTCAGCACAGCATAGAAGGCTTCTGGGCAAAAGATGGATTTAATTGCACTCATGGCTCTACACTTGGTGCAGCAATCTGTGCAGCATTTAAACTGGCCTGCCTAGATCGAATAAGATGTTTTTGTACCTCTGGCATAACTGAGCTACAGCATGGATAGCTACTTCCCAGATGATGCAAAAGTTACTAAATCTGTGTTGCCTCTGACCAGCTATAGATGTTAATATATGCATCTGAAATAGTCAGCCCACATCACTGCATGGTCAAAAGAGAAAACCAGCAGCTTTTGAGTTGTAGTTACTTATAACTTTGATCAGAATTGCTTTTTGGTATGCTTAATTCTCTACAATGAATACAAAGAAGCCTCAAGTGCAAACATTTATGACTAGGGCTAGCTGGCATAACCCTTGGCATCTATCATAGGTTTTGTGCTTTATTATTTTAAAATATGTGATCAAGTATTTCCTGTAATAAAAGAAAAAAAATACTTGTCTGTATTTACAAATTGTCATAGGAAGGACATGTTGTGCATGTTGGTAGCTCACAGAAGCTGGAGAGTGCTTATGGTTTTGATCCTGAGAGACATTAATTTTCCTCATCAATTTAGGAGTAAGCAGAATTCTACTTTCTATGGCTCTGATAAAATTCAACAGTGGCTGTCTATGATCCTGTGTACAACTAAGTTCACAGCATCAAAGAAAACTCTCTTATTTTGTGAATTTATTATGCAATTGAGACAGTGGTCCAAAATGTCAGAGCATTCTACTGTCTAGATAATTATGGGTACAGAGGGAAATACATAATTTTTCACTTAATCGAGTAATGTTAGTCCCTACATCCAGAGGACAGCTTTGAATGAATGAATCTCAGCTAGAGAGACCATATGTTGGGGTACGGGAATGTGTCCAGAGAAGGGTGACGAAACTGGTGAGGGGCCTTGTGGGAATGCCAGTGACGAGCAGTGTGAGCAATCTGGCAGTGCAGGCCTAGAGCCTGACATGGTGGTAGGCCATGCTCAGCATAAGTGCAGAGCCAGCTATCAGTGTACCAAAACAGTGCTGTGCCTGCAGCACTTGTAATGGGTTGGGGCAGGTCCCCTCCCCACCACAGGCAGAAATAACGACTCAGACAAACGGATTGCAAAAGTGATGAAAGTTTAAATAGAAAGCAGTGAATGTTACAGAACACCCAAAGCGCAGTGACAAAGAAAGATCCCATCCCCACCT
Organism: Dryobates pubescens; assembly: GCF_014839835.1. Taxonomy (NCBI): domain Eukaryota; kingdom Metazoa; phylum Chordata; class Aves; order Piciformes; family Picidae; genus Dryobates; species Dryobates pubescens. Next base: position 34,116,218 of record NC_071618.1, on the reverse strand, counting down.
GAGGGTGCATGCAAAACCCCCAGGGCTCCTTCTTCCCCCTCCCTCTGCTGGGCTAGTCTCAGCTGGCCAGGCCTGAGACTGCCCATCCCCCTGTGGCCTTGGGCCCAGTCAGGCCCACGGCCGGGAGATCTCTCCCCCAGTTACCAAGTCTCGGAGAGGGAAGGAAAGAGGAAGTGCCAGACTCCGCACTGGATCTTATAGTGGTGCAAAGAATTATGGTAGGAAATACACAATTTCCTGTGTCCATCCCTCTGGGCTGGACTTCTGGACACAGGAAGTGAATGCACCAGGGGGGGCACCCAGCTCAAACTACAACATGCCACCCCTGTATTTCATACCATAATCTTTGCACCCAAACACATCATCAGATCAGAAAACTTCTGATGACATGTCCGGCGGAGTCCATATCTTCATCTGGGCGTCCACTCAAACAGTCTCTCATTCAGGCTCAAGCATCAGTCCATTCCAGTTGTTCTTCCTCATGTGATGGAACCTCCCAGCGACGCAGTCCTTCTCCTGCAGCGTGAATTCCTTGTGGACTCCTTGGGACATCCTGGTCACCTGGAAATACCTCACAACTTCTCAGCCAAGCCTTTACTCTCCAGCGGCAAATTCTCCACCCCTGGGGCAGGCCAGTCGGAACAATCCGGCTCCACGACTGCCTTTTTCAATCCATCCAGGGTGCCGCAGCCAACCGCTTTCACGCGGACCAAAGCTACACGGATGCATGTCAGAGGCACTCCGCACCCCCCGGCTGGGCGCTCGCGTACCGAGGCAGGACAGCATCCGGCTGCACAACCTCCACCCCCGGAAGAGGGAGGAGCTGTGCCACAGCCCGCTGAAGAAGCAGGGAGGCGGAGCCAGGTGCTCGGCGCCATTTTCGGAGCACGTCCGAAAACACCAGGGAAAGATTTACAGCTGCCGCCGCCGCCTGAACGCAGCCCGGCTCGGGCGGTGCCGCCGCCGCCGCTTGAACGCGGCCCGGCCCCCGCCGTCTCTGTCGCCGCGATGCAGAGTCCGAGTCACCTCCAGCAGTCGCTTGCCCGCTCGCCGCGGGTGTCCGCTCCCCGCAGCGGCCGCGGGCCGACCACGCTCTGCTTGCCGCTGCCCCTCCTCCGCTCCCTGCCGCTCCGCAGAGAACGAGGAGAAGGCAGGTCTCGCCTTCTTAGGCTACTCGAGCATTCTTAAGCTACCCTGGGCAGAAAGTCACAGAAAGAACCACCCCTCGCTGTTCCCAAACAACAGTAGGGGCTTCCATGCCATCAGCCACGCACCAGGTATCCTTCTGCAGCCCACAGGAGTTCACACAGTCGCCCCGGTAACACAAAACCTGAGCCCCAACTTTCCAAACCCAAACCGACGCCCAGAACTAAATTTAAACTCTCCATCCTTTGCAATCCGAGCTGCAGTTGGCCCCACGTTGGGCGCCAAAATGTAATGGGTTGGGGCAGGTCCCCTCCCCACCACAGGCAGAAATAACGACTCAGACAAACGGATTGCAAAAGTGATGAAAGTTTAAATAGAAAGCAGTGAATGTTACAGAACACCCAAAGCGCAGTGACAAAGAAAGATCCCATCCCCACCTGAGGGTGCATGCAAAACCCCCAGGGCTCCTTCTTCCCCCTCCCTCTGCTGGGCTAGTCTCAGCTGGCCAGGCCTGAGACTGCCCATCCCCCTGTGGCCTTGGGCCCAGTCAGGCCCACGGCCGGGAGATCTCTCCCCCAGTTACCAAGTCTCGGAGAGGGAAGGAAAGAGGAAGTGCCAGACTCCGCACTGGATCTTATAGTGGTGCAAAGAATTATGGTAGGAAATACACAATTTCCTGTGTCCATCCCTCTGGGCTGGACTTCTGGACACAGGAAGTGAATGCACCAGGGGGGGCACCCAGCTCAAACTACAACAGCACTGTAACTAAAACAAGATGCTGGTAGCTAGAAACACAGCAAGTTATCTTGGGACAACAGGACATGCACCTGCATCAACAAACCTCGCGTGTCATCCGTAGTTGGACCAATAATCTATAATAGTGTGATGTGTGGTCACTCATAGGGAACCAATGAGTCCATGCCAACAAGGCACCCTGAGTTTATATAAGTTGTGGTTTCCCTTGCTACGCACTTCTTTTTCTGCCTGTCCTATCTCCTCTCCTTCCACGCTTTGCTGTGCCATGCTTTCACCATAGGCCTGCACCATAGGCCTGCAATACTGGAACAATAAAGAATCAGCACCTGATCATATTGGTCTGCCATATTGATTCCAATCACCTCCGTCGTCGCCAAATCTGGCTATAGGGCCTGGAACACAAGGTGGTGGAGTCACCATCCTTGGAGATCTTCAGGAAAAGACTGCATGAGGCACTTAGTGCCATGGTCTAGTTGTTTGGGTAGGGCTGGGTGATAGGTTGAACTGGATGATCTTGGAGTTCACTTCCAACCTGTGTGTATACTGGCGGTCAATAATTCTTCATGTGGCTGCCTAGAAAATAGCCCCCCAAGGGGGCTGAATGAAGTCTAAAGAAAGCAAACAAGCAGAATTACAGATGAAATACTTCATGCCCTTAATTCACCCTACTGACACTGCAGAACAGTCTTTTGCATCTGTAACAGCAATCAGGATGAGAGAGTCCCATTTAGAAAGCAGTTTTAAAGCAAAGTTGATGCAGCCTCCTTTCACATCTCTCGTTTGAGAGTCTGTAAAAAAAAATACAGTTCTGTAACACTTTCAAGGACAAAAGACATTTTAACTGTTTAAATGTGAAGTGTAGAAATTTATCTGAGTGACATGGTTTAGTTGATTAGATGGAGTTGATCTGCTGGAGGGTAGAGAGGCTCTGCAGAGGGACCTCGACAGGCTGGACAGATGGGCAGAGTCCAACGGCATGAGATTTAACACATCCAAGTGCCGGGTTCTGCACATTGGCCACAGCAACCCCATGCAGTGCTACAAGCTGGGGTCAGAGTGGCTGGAGAGCAGTCAGGCTGAGAGGGACCTCGGGGTGCTGGTTGACGGTAGACTGAACATGAGCCTGCAGTGTGCCCAGGCAGCTAAGAGGGCCAATGGCATCCTGGCCTGCATCAGGAACAGTGTGGGCAGCAGGAGCAGGGAGGTCATTGTGCCCCTGTACACTGCACTGGTTAGGCCGCACCTCGAGTACTGTGTCCAGTTCTGGGCCCCTCAGTTTAGGAAGGATGTTGACTTGCTGGAACAAGTCCAGAGAAGAGCAACAAAGTTGGTGAGGGGTTTGGAACATAAGCCCTACGAGGAGAGGCTGAGGGAGCTGGGGTTGCTTAGCCTGGAGAAGAGGAGACTGAGGGGTGACTTTATTACTCTCTACAACTACCTGAAGGGAGGTTGTAGACAGACGGATGTTGGTCTCTTCTCCCAGGCGGCCAGTACCAGAACAAGAGGACACAGTCTCAGGCTGCGCCAGGGGAGGTTCAGGCTAGATGTTAGGAAAAAGTTCTATACAGAAAGAGTGATTGCACATTGGAATGGGCTGCCTGGGGAGGTGGTGGAGTCACCATCACTGGAGGTTTTCAGGAGAAGACTTGATGGGGTGCTTGGTGCCATGGGTTAGTTGTTTGGGTGGTGTTGGATTGGTTGATGGGTTGGACGCGATGATCTTGAAGGTCTCTTCCAACCTGGTTTATTCTATGTATTCTGTGGTGTTGGGTGATAGGTTGGACTTGATGATCTCAAAGGTCTTTTCCAATCTGATTCTGTTCTATTCTATTCTATTCTATTCTATTCTATCCTATCCTATCCTATCCTATCCTATCCTATCCTGTTCTATTTACTATATTAGAAATGGACTAAAAATGTTTAAAATCTTTCACTGTCACTAAAATTAGGTCAGGTATATTAGTCAGGTTTATTCCCTACACACCATGATCTGTTTAAATTAACTTGAAGCACTTAATATCTCTTAACCTGAAACTGCAGCACACAGAGGCAGGACCCGGGCACCACACCGTGCAGAGCGGCACGTCCCACTTCCCCCCACCCCACCACCCAGCTTCCCCCTGAGCATGATTCTTTCTCATGAGAGACACTTCTGCAGTGGGAGTTAGGTGTTTTCACCAGAGGTAGGTCCTGAGTCACATGGGTTTGTTGCTGAAGTCTTCTCCAGTTTGGTCATGCAGGCAGGAATAGGGATGGTTGCAACTCAGAGTAAAGCTGTTTCCAAAAGATCAGTGTTGACCCAAACTGAGGTTTGCAAGTGTCCAGGCAACTGGCTGCAGAGGGTACTGAAGACTGGCACTGGAAATGGCACTGTCTTAGGTGTGAGCAGCTTGATGATCTGCTTAACTTAGTGGCTGAACTGAAGAAAGAAGTGGCAAGACTGAGGACTGTAAGGGAATGTGAGAGGGAGTTGGATTTGAGGTACCAGGCTCTGCAGAGTCCCCTAGCAGAGGGAGGAGACCTAAGAAGCAGGGGGGAATGGATACAGGTCCCTGTTAGGAGAGGCAAAGGAAACCCCTCATGGCTCCTCTCACCTTCTCAGTTGCCCTTGCAAAACAAATATGGGGCTCTGACATTTGAGGGTGAGGTGAGTGAAAAGGCAGAAGAGACACTCCCTGGGGTGTTGCCTAAAGCAAAACAGCCTTCCCTCCACATCAGGACTTGTTCCCTTAAAAAAAAAAAAAAAAAGAGTTAAAAAAAAAAGAGGGTAATTGTTATTAGTTGTTCCCTTCTGAGGCGAACAGAGGGCCCCGTATGTCAGCCAGATCCTTGCCACAGGGAAGTCTGCTGCCTCCCTAGGGCCCAGATCAGAGATGTTACCAGAAGGCTGCCTAGTCTGGTACAGTCCTCTGATTACTGTCCCTTGATAGCTATGCAGGTGGGGAGCGATGAGGTCAAAACCAGAAGTCCAAAAGCAATCATAAGGGACTTCAAGGCACTGGAGAAACTGGTTGAGGGATCAGGGCACAGGTAATTTTTTCATCAATACCCTTAGTTGCAGGAAGGAATACTGAAAGGAACAGGAAAACAGGTGTGATTAACAAGTGGCTCAGAGGCTGGTGCCACCAACAGAATTTTGGGTTTTGGGGAACTTCATATGGCACTGGGTCCACTAGCAACCAGTGTAGGAGCACAACCAGCTTAGCAATTTCCTTCGGAGAATCCTTAAATAGAATTAGTTTGTGAAAATAACCTCTCAAATAAAATATTTGTGAACCTGGCACTTAAATACAGTGTTACATTGTGGTGTTTCCTTATGAAAGCATGTGATACCTGGTGATTTTCATGGAGCTCCTCTGTGGAGATCAAGGAGGAATACCCAATGAATGCACATTTACTCAGTGCAGCTATGGGTCTGAATGTTTTCTTCTATTTCTTTGTAACAACAGCAGCTTATGCAATTCTTGAGCAGGCTTCAGGCTTATTTCCATGAGAAGGCTGCCTACTGTTTACACTTGTATTATTAATGATGAAACCCATTTTCTATGTTGTTTTCTGAAGCAGCTATGCTAGCACTTTGCCTTTTAACTATTGAGCATCATTACAGAGTTGGCATGTTAACGTAGTGTCATTAGAAGACAGTGTGGGCTGGATCTAGTGTTCTTATTCAGAAAGGGAGCTCTGATCTGATCCTTGAATTTTCCAATGAGAATGGCTTTCTTAGATGTGGGAAAAAATTCTCGGTTTGTTCCTGATGCTGAATTTTAGCCTTGAGCAAGATTTCATAAGAAAAAAACTTGCCTCTGAATAAATGAGTCAGTGATAGGCTGATAATTATAGCAATGTTAGAATGTACTGGTGTGACATGCCTTTGTAGTGAAGTTAGTAAAGTATCCCCTACAGTAAATTGCATTTTTCATAAATACCAAATGTTTGGGGATAATTACTGCAAAGCATTTGGGTGCCTGAATGCTTGCTTCTTTCTGAGTAGAACCAGCCATGAGAAACAGACATGGAACAGCCATGTGTTGCTTTTGAATCTCTGTCTTCCCAAATGCATTCATTGTAGCTGGTTTAAAACACTTCAAAAAGCTTTTTTTTTAACCCTTTGTGAATTCAAAACATCATTAAACAATCACCACTTGTTGTTTCAACAACATGCCCCACATTTAGTAATTAAAATTTACGAGCTAAGACACATTCTAAATAAACCATCTACCTCAACTGAAAAGGTATTGTACTATGGTTTTATGTCTTCTTTTTGTTTCTTTGGGGTTATTGTTGGGGTTTTGTTTGTTTGTTTGTTTGTTATCTTCTCTGTGGGCAGATGAGTTAAGTAAAGATTATCAGTGTGGTGGTTTGAGCTTTAAGTGGGACTTAAGAGCTCAGATGGGGGCAAGGCTGAGAGTCCCTGCCCTGCTTCCCCCTCCTCTTTCCCAACAGAGAGGGAAAAAAAAAGGGAAGGAGCAAATCCACCAAGAAATAATTTGGAGAGCGCTTGTAAGTAGAGAGGTAAAGAATTTTCTTTAAACTATATATATATATAAAACAATAACAGGAACTATTCAGAAGGGTAAGGAACAAGGATGGATGGGGAAAAAATAATACAAAACCAGTCTCTTTGAAGAGGCGTGGATGCAGCTGGGAGAAGAATCAGGCCTGACCATGTGGCAGAGAGGCAGGGAGCCAGCAGCAGTCCTCGTCCAGGCAAAGGCGAGGGCCAAGACAGCTAATGGCTGCAGTGTCCTCCGTTCTATAGGCTTGCTGGACAGGCAGGGGGAATGGAACAGACTAACTCCCAGGGGGAAAACCCCCTGCAGGGAGGGCAATGCTCTCACATCCCACCCTCCTTCCCCCCCCCCCCCCCCCCCCCGTGCTTCCAGGATGGGCATAATCCATCACAATCAGGTACTGGAGTGTTAAGTTTGCATAGTATTGTTAATGTAGCTGAATATACCTGTTTTCATACTTGACCTTTTAAAAGTACAGTTGAAAAATCCTTGAAGGAACTGACAATTTGTATACAGCCTTCCCCACAGAAGCATTCTCTCTTCCTTTTTATAGTGTTTATCTCTTCATTTCATCAGATATACTCTCTACCTACTGGCACTGTTATATATTTAATCTAGTTTTTTCATAATTTTTGAAACATTTTTTATTCTGGCTTTGTATTCACTGAAAATATCCCAGTGAATGATGGCTTTTTCAGTAGGAACCATAGACAAGCAATTTTATTTTTACCTACCTGTTGTCTGTGTCAACTAGTGGGGACAGTTGCTGCCTTGTATGTAACCATTTGTAGAAGCAATGGGTTATTCCTACAAAACCAATCAGAAAGGAAATCAACAACTCTGTGGTCACTGATGTCAGTGAAGGAAGGAACAGGGTATGCCAAGGCAGTGATTCCAATTTGGCCCATGGTGAGATAGTAGTCTGAGACCCTGTAGCACTCAGAGATCAACAATGGAGAAAAATCCTGTCTGCAGATCATAGAGAGCACCACTCTGGAGCAGGGAACTGATTCTGAAGGTGGTTATCACTCTGACAGAAGCACATTCTAGAGCAGTCCATTGCTGGGAGGATTACTTCAGCATGGAAGGGACCCACACTGATAGGAGAATCTCATGGAGGATTGTCTCCCATGTGAGGAGCACCATGTTGCTTCAAGGGACAACTGTGAGGAGTTTCCCACCTGAGGAGGAAGAAACAGCAGCAACAACATGGAATGGACTGCAATCCCCCCATACCCTGTCACCTTGCACCACTGGTGAGGAGGTAGCAGAGCTGGGCTTGGAAAGAAAAGGGGTGGGAGGAAAGTGTATTTAGGATCCAGTTGTATTTATGACTGTTCTACTCTGATGCAATTTGCAACTTGTAATGTATATACAAGAGACTGGCAGATATGATACATTTTATATATATATGTGTGTATATATATATATATATATATACACACAGACATGTATGTGTGTGTATGTGTGTGTGTGTGTAATTCACTGTGTTGTCATTTTAGATATTCTGTAACTGATAATCCAAAAATGCCTGTGTCTCCTTTTTGTCCAGGCAGCCATTCAAAAGAAAAGAATAGTTAAAAATTTTGGGAACATAATGAATTTTGTCTTCTTCAGTATTCTAATACTCAAAGTTTCTTAGGCATTCCATCCTAATAAATTTAACATTATTATTGTTTTCAGTGCGTGATGTACTGAGATGCATTACACTTGGTATATTGTTACAGAAGTGAAATAACAAAACATAATCCAGAACTACTGATATATTTACCACAGATAGAGACTGGATCATGAAATACTTATTGTAACTATATAGCAATATTGCTACCATTCTGAGTATATTACCATTATTTCTTATTGACAGGTTGATGTTAGACTTTTGTTTTCTAAACTACCACCAGAGTGCTCTTTACAGACAAGGTCTATCTAGGGAAGAAAAAGTATAATTAAAAGAAAAAAAACAACTACAGAATGTAGTATCTGTGAAGAACACAGTGAAAATTACAGTTTTTACACGTGACTGAACATGTTGTTGCAGAATAGGAAAACTCCAGATAAGATAATAAGACACTTATCTAAAATCAATTTAGTATATAGTTTGTTATTAAGCAACAGAAAAGTAATCAATACAGAGGTACTCTTCTAAGGAGAGATATAGAAAGCAATAATTTTTGCTTCATATTAAGCTGATGCCAATTCCAAGATTCCATCAAAATGATTGTCAGTCCTTGTTGTCATCCCTTCCATAACAAACTATCTCTCTGCAGATGACCTTGATGAAGACATAGAGTGTGTCATCAGTAAGTTTGCAGATGACATCATGTTGGGTGGGAGTGTTGATCTGCATGAGAGTAGGGAGGCTCTACAGAGGGACTTGGATAGATTGGATCAATGGGCCAAAGTTAATGGGATGAGTTTCAACAAGGCCAAATGCCAGATCCTGCACTTGGGTCACAGTCACAACCACCCTAAGCAATGCTATAGTCTTTGGGAAGTGTGCCTGGAAAGCTGTCTGGCAGAAAGGGACCTGAGGGTTCTAATTGACAAGCACCTGAATATGAGCAAGCAGTGTGCCCAGCTGGCCAAGAAAGCCAATGGCATCCTGGCTTGTATCAGAAATCCTGTTTCTAGCAGGAGTAGGGAGGTGATTTTCCCCTTGTACTCAGCTCTGGTGAGGCCATACCTTGAGTATTGTGTCCAGTTTTGGGCACTTCAATACAAGAAATGTGGAGGTGCTGGAGCAAGTGCAGAGGAGGGCAAAGAAGCTGGTGAAGGGTCTGGAGAAATCTTATGAGGAGCAAGTGAAGGAGCTGGGGCTGCTTAGTTTGGAAAAGAGGAGGCTGAAGTGAGACCTTATTGCTCACTACAACTACCTGAAAGAACATTGTAGAGAGGCTGGTGCTGGTCTCCTCACAGGTAGTGATAAAAAAAGAGGGAATGGCCTCACACTACGACTGGGTATGTTTAGACTGGACATTAGGAAAAATGTTTTGACAAAAAGAGTTGTCAGGCATTGGAATGGGCTGCCCAGGGAGGTGGTTGAGTCACCAACCCTGGATGTGTTTAAACATAATTAGGATGTGCTGCTGGAGGAAATGGTTTAGGGGTGAACTTGGTAGAGCAGGGCTATTGGTTGGAGTTAGTGATCCTGAGGGTCTTTTCCAACCTGAATGTTTGGATGATTCTGTGAAATATTATTCCACAATTTAATGATTATTCAAATTATGTGTGATCAGATTGAGTTCTTCAATTTGCCATGTTATGGTATGATACAAAATTCACCTTGAAATCAATGCAACACTCCCAAAGACTTACAATAACTTTGGATACAGACTTGTCACCCTAGTGATGCATCTCAATTTACCGTATATTTGTGGTGACAAATCATAGAATCATGGAATCAATAAGGTTGGAAAAGACCTCAAAGGCCACCAAGTCCAACCTATCACCCAACACCTTATGACTAACTAAACCACGGCACCAAGTGCCACATCCAATCCCCTCTTGAACCACCTCCAGGGATGTGGCACCAAGTGCCACATCCAATCCCCTCTTGAACCACCTCCCTGGGCAGCACATTCCAATGGCTAACAACTCTCTCTGTGAAGAACTTTCTCCTAATCTTGAGCCTAAACCTCCCCTGGTGCAGCTTGAGACTGTGTCCTCTTGTTCTGGTGATGGTTGCCTGGGAGAGGAGACCAACTCCCTCCTGGCTACAACCTCCCTTCAGGTAGTTGTAGACAGCAATAAAGTCTCCCCTGAGCCTCCTTTTCTCCAGGCTAAACAATCCCAGCTCCCTCAGCCTGTCCTCACAGGGCTTGTGCTCAAGGCCTCTCAACAGCCTTGTTGCCCTTCTCTGGACATGTTCAAGAGTCTCAATGTCCTTCTTAAATTGAGGGGCCCAGAACTGGACACAGGACTCAAGGTGTGGCCTAACCAGTGCTGAACACAGGGGAACAATGACTTCCCTGCTCGTGCTGGCCACACTATCTTTGATGCAGGCCAGGATGCCATTGGCCTTCTTTGTCACCTGGGTACACTGCTGGCTCATCTTCAGCCATCAATCAGTACTCCTAGGTCCCTTTCTGCCTGGCTGCTCTCCAGCCACTCTGATCCCAGCCTGTAGCGCTGCATGTGGTTGTTGTGACAAAAGTGAAGTACCCGGCACTTGGACTTGTTAAATGCCATCACAACAAATAAATGGCAAATAAATATGCAGATGACCATGGTGGAATATGGAAAGGAAAATTTTGTGGTGGCAGAGATTCCACTCATCACATGATGCGGGTTGTGCTCCACACAGCAAAACTAAGGTTAAGAACAGGAAAGGGAATGGTATTAACAAGAATTTTTACTGTCTGTGATTTAAGAAGAAAAGATAAACAAGGACATATTTTCAGTTGCTGTAAACTGTTGTGCTCCATGTATGTCTGAAGTGTGGAATCAATTCATAATTGCTTCTAGTAGCTGAATATCTAGTAATACCTAATTCTGATCTTCATTTACACCAGTAACTGCAGGGCTGTGAAGATGGGCCTGAATTACAAGCACCTTAGTGAGATCAGAATCACAGGCATAAACTTTACAAGTACACTATCAAAGTAGAGAAGTAAAGCAAACACTATTTCTCCTACAAGATATTTTTGTGGGTTTCTAACTGTGTAGATGCTAAGCATCTGTGTTGGTTTGAACTTTCACTGGAGTTTAAAGTTCAAATGGTAACAGATTGAGATTCCTCCCCCCTCCATTTCCTGGTAAGGTAAAACAAACAAACAAACAAAGGTCAGGCAGGGAACATGAGGGATAAATTCATGAAAGAAATAGTCTGGAATTGGTTTGGAATTAAAAGGTAAATTTTTAACAATATATAAATATATATATATAGAGAGAGAGAGAGCAATAACAGGGAGGGAGGGATTACAAAGGTAAGGGATAAGGATAAATAGGAAAATGTACAAAACCAAGCCTGGATGGCCTTGTATTCCCTGGATATAAGTGGATTCAGTTCTGTAGAAAAGCATGGATGAAGCTTGGAAAGTAGGCCCTGACCACATGGTCAGTGCAGGAAGCAGCAGATGATCTCTCTTGAGCCAGTGAAGCAGGGAAAGAGAGAGCAGTAAAAGATGTCTGCCCTTTTTATAGGCTTGCTGGATAGGCAAGGGGAGTAGAATAGACCACCTTTGGCCCAGGGGACCCCTTCTCTTGGGAGGGGGAAAACCAAGTCTCTCTCTGCCCACCTGGATCAAGTTTCTTTTGTCCACCTTTCAGCCCCCATCAAGGATGGGTGTAACCCAGCACAAGGTTCATTTAAGAAAGGGGAATATTTTTAGGTTCTTTGAACAATTGCTGCTGTGGAAAAGAATCAGGTTCATTAAATGTCGAGCATCAATTATATTATTCCCAATCTTACTAAAAATGCGTAAATCCAGAGAAACAAGAAATTGAAGGCCAAATTCCATAATGTTCTCTCAATGTTAATTCAGTGCTGTGTGAGCCAGTGCCACACAGAAAGTTATTTGCAGAATTTTTAGAGCAGTCATTCTTATCCTTTATTGAGTTACCTTTAGGATAACGATCTTCTTACCAGCCACATGCCCCATCTCCCTGCCACTTTAACGACGGCTCTGTCATCATTCCTTTCTCATTTAGCAGGGTGCAGTCCTTTGGCAGGATATCAGTGGAATAAATAGAATCATGTTAGTGCATCCACTGAGACGGTTTAGCTAATCCTACTTTTTTTTTCCAGTTTCCTGGATAGTAAAAATGCTATGAAGTGTATTGGGCTATATCTTGAGCTGTACTACTTGTTTCTGTGATCTGACATAACAGAATAGATGATACCTTTTATATTCAGCATGCTGAGGCAATGAAGAGAGCTGATGTACCATGCAGATGAAGCAGACTGAAACAGCCAGGTTTGGGAGAAATGCTGCCTCATTTTGCAGATGGATTGAGAACTCACAGGTAGTAGTAGGGAAAAGTATGAGATGATCAAAGCTGAAAGGAAATGGAGGAGGACAGTCTGCTGGCAGATTCCAATACACGATGGGCATCCTTTCTATGGATTAAACTTGCTCTTTTCTTACCTATCATGTTCTGGGAGAATGGAGACACTTCTGGGCCTTCTTCCTCTACATTTAAAGATGTTCTTACATTATTTCAAAGTTAGTAAAGACCAAAATGTTTAGTTCTTTATGTGAAAAGTGAATCCTAACTCAGGGGAAGGTGATAAAACAAGTGAGGTGCCTGAAGTGCAGAACAAATGGAAGTTGGATAACTGTAGGCTTAACTTTGATACTTTAGGTTAGATATTTTGCATGAAGATTTTCAACATTTTTTATTGACTATTACATACTGGCCAAAAGAATATTTACAGAGAAGATGGGAATTTCTTCCCCATTAGGTATTTTACCCATGTCCTGGGTTGAATAGGATAAGGATAAGTTTTGGTTCCCTTCACAAGAAGATGGAATATGACATAGTCAAGATAGCTGTTTGATCTCAGTGCCAGGGAAAATTATGGAGCAGATCATCTTGGGGGCAATCACTGTGCACCTGAAAGATGGTCCAGGGATCAAGTCCAGCCAACATGGAATTAGGAAGGGCAGGTCCTGCCTCACCAACCTGGTCTCCTTCTATGATCAGGTGACCCACCTGGTGGATATGGGAAAGGCTGTAGATGTAGTCTGTCTGGACTTCAGCAAGGCTTTTGACACCATTCCCCACAGCAAACTCCTGGCCAAGCTGTCAGCCCATGGCAGCAGCACTCTGTGCTGGGTTAGGAACTGGCTGGAGGGCCAAGCCCAGAGAGTGGTGGTGAATGGTGCCACATCCAGCTGGCAGCCAGGCACTAGTGGTGTGCCCCTGGGATCAGTGCTGCTCAATATCTTTATTGATGATCTGGATGAGGGGATTGAGTCAGTCATCCGTAAATTTGCAGATGACACCAAGTTGTGAGCAGGAGATGTTCAAGAGGGGATTGGATGTGGCACTTGGTGCCATGGTTTAGTAGTCATGTGGTATTGGGTGACAGGTGGGACTTGATGATCTTTGAGGTCTTTTCCAACCTTATTGATTCTATGATTCTATGATTCTCCCAATTCTCCTTCCCATTCCGTGAGAGGAGGAGGGGCAGTTGTAGGAGCAGCTGTGTGAGGATTGGCTGCTGGCTGGGCCTGAACCAACCACAAACACCCCAGTGTAGACATTTTGAATTTGGTTAGTCATCCACACATAGAGTTATCCAATACCATTTGAGATGGTCTTAATTGTCCAATATATCATCTCCACAAGGCAAGTGAATACAATAGATGACTAAGAGAGATGTGTGCTCTTCTGCAGTAGCAATTGAAATACAGCAAAAGCGTGTGGACATGACACTTAAGGATGTGGTATAATGGCCATGGTGGTGTTCAGTTGATGGTTCTACAATTCTATGAAAGTAATCAACTTGTAGGGATATATTAATTACAGAGTATATATAAATGATTATTCTGGAATCTTACAGAAAAATAGTCTGCATCTGGATTGATTTACATCATTAAAGGTATTATTGAGACACCTGTGTTGCCCTTGGTTTCCTAAATACAGTAAAAATGGATAGGTAGTCTGGAAAATGACAAAGCACAGATAAAATCTTAATGAATGAAGTAAATCTATTTCCATTGCATCTTATGGCTATATACTCTTATCTCTAATGATGGACATATTTGTGGGGTCTTCTTATAAGCTTTAAGTACCAATAATGCATCAAAAAATATTTATTGATTAGCAATATAAACAGATATTTGAATGTTACTTGAATTAACTGAGGAATTTATCTCAGGACACTAAGTAAATTCAGAAAGATAAGACTTTTCCAAGTTAATTAAGAACAAGCATTGTATATTCAATGGCCAGGAAGATTTAACATAACTTCTCATTTTAAAACTCTACTCTAAATTATTTGTAATTATAAGATATTCTAGATTTACATGAAAGAATATTTCAACTTCAGAAAGACTACTTACAGCCAAAAATGTACCCTGAAAATATACTGAAGTATTATTTTTCAGACTAAATGTCTAAGTCTAGACATATGGGTTCTCATTTATGATTTTATTTTATTTTTTCACTCTTTTGTCATTCCTTTGCAAGCATCTTGGCTGTCTTCCTGGGTAACTCACTGGGTAACTCATAGAAAGCTGCTGGGCAGCTGTGCCCAGGTTTCCATAGAGAGAAACTCAGCTTTGTGTCTCTGATGTATGCACTATGTGTATAGTCACAACAAGCTATGCCTCTTCCTGTCACACAATTAATCTTCTCATTCTAGGTAGCTCAAATGCACATTTGAGTCATAGCTATCACTGACACACAAAGGATATGCTTTACCAGATGTTCACCCATCTGTATAAACATTAGAAAGAATATTTGCTGTGATCTTCCTGCCTTCTTGATCAACCAGTCTCATGGCCTCCCTTTAACATCAGCCTGCATCTCAGGGAAAGAGGAGACTCGGGGAAAGAGAGGAGAGGTCAGCACAATGCATCTTTTCCATTTCCCCATTTATCTTCAAGGCAATATCTTAGAAGGCTGTGATGGCAGATATGATAAAGAAATAAGATTGTCCAGAAACGCCTGGAGTTATGGAGGCCAAGCAGACCTTTATCTTCCCTAAAAGCACTGTTTCCTTGTAATGAAGTGTAGACATCTCAGTGAGTGTCCTATAATCTGATGGAAGACTAAGCTCAGTATAATGCTTATGTGTAAGTAAAGGGAGAAATAAAGAACTCAGTCCAGTTTTCCAGATATAGCATAACAGTGCAACTTGAGATCACTAGGATCCCTCTTGAACACCTCCAGGGATGGTGACTCCACCATCTCGCTGGGCAGCCCATTCCAATGGCTAACAACTCTCTCTGTGAAGAACTTTCTCCTCACATTGAGCCTAAATTTCCCCTGGTGCAGCTTGAGACTGTGTCCTCTTGTTCTGGTGCTGGGTGCCTGGGAGAAGAGACCAATCCCTTCCTGGCTACAACCTCCCTTCAGGTAGTTGTAGACAGCAATAAGGTCTCCTCTGAGCCTCCTCTTCTCCAGGCTAAACAATCATGGATTCATGGGGGAAACACAGTAGTCAAGAATGAGGAAAAGGATGAGGTAACAGTATCTTCTTTGCCTTAGCCTCTAGTAGCAAGACCAGTTTGCTGGATATCCAGTCCCCTAAGCTGTGCAATAGAGATGGGGAGCAGATTGAAGCTCCCATAGGCCAAGAGGATATGTTTAGAGAGCTGCTGTACCACTTAGACTTACAGAAACCTATGGGGCCAGATGGCATACATCCAAGAGCACTGAAAGAGCTGGCAGAAGTGCTCACCAAACCATTTCCCATCATTTACCAGCAGTTCTGGCTAACTGGGGAGGTCCCAGCTGTCAGATGTGATGCCCATTTACAAGAAGGGCTAGAAGGAGGATCCAGGAAACTACAGTCTGTGAGTCTGACCTTGGTAGAGGGGAAAGTCTGGCAAAGATCATCTTGAGTAGAATTAACTAGCATGCTCAGGGCAACACTGATATTCAAAGTACTGGAAGATTCTAACTATGGCACCAGTGGAGGTTGCATAATGAAACCAGCAGAGTCTAAAGGAAATTACTATGATATTGTTTGCTTTTGGAGCATACGACCCTCATCAGCCACTTCACAAAAATAAACAATATTTTGACATCTGTTCAGTTTCAGGATAGGTATACAACATCATACCCTGTGGTACACAGGTTGCCATAGAAAGCTTTCTAATGAACTGAAAAATATTTCAGAAATATATTTATGGAAAACAAACAAAGAAATACTCCCCATAGACATTCTTGGACAAAAGACTACAACCAGGAATTATTTATCCTATCAACCAACATTCAACAAGTTGTCACAAACATTGATCCACAGTCTGTTTGGGACTTAAAGATTTGTGAAATGAAATGTGTGGGAGTTTTAGGCTATGCCTTTACATTTTCTCACAGATCTCGAACAGAAAGTAGTAAAATGTAAATCACTATTGGGTGTAAAAAGGAAAATAACGATAGTTCTAAACAATCCCATTGGAAGAGATAAAAGACTTAAACTAGTTGTAACAAAATAATCTTGTGGTGGTTTTAGGCTATGCCTTTAAAATTTAGTTGCAGATTTCTAACTTCTAACTGAGTTGGTCTAGCTAAGAAGTTAATGCTGGGGGGAAACTTCAACCCACCACAAATCTCTTCTCTCTCTTCTCTGGGCCGGGAGATACTAACTGGCATTACTAACCTTCGCTGCATCACTTTTGTTGTGACTAGTATTAACTTCTCTGCTCTGCCTCTTGTCCCTTTTATGTACAGTGGGGCAAGGGAGGCCAGAGAGGGAGAAGCTATTAGCTTCCCCTGGTCTTTGGCCAGGGGGGTCCTTGTGCTGTTCATTAATTGTAAATACCTGTAAGTATTGTAAATACTGTATATTTTGTGCATAATCATTGCATTCCATTGTAGATTGTAGTTTTGCTTTTAAATACAGCTTTCATTTGTTTCCAGCTGAGCTGGTCTGGCAAAAAATGCTTTGCCTACTGTTACACAGACAGCAAATGTTAGTCTGCCAAGCATATCCCTGCAAATGTATTTTCCAGTCCAGAATGCTTTTTCCAAGTTGCCACTCAATCTGTTGCCCAAGCATCCCACCACAGCTGGCATACTCTTCTCTCTCCTTTTGGCCAAGTTTCATTCCAATCTTTCTTTAAAGCAAAATTTTATCAGCTGACATTTCAACAGTCATCTACAGTTCCACATCCAGCTCAGCTATCAGCCAGCATGTGAACTAAAAAATGAGCATTACTTATGATTTTAATTGTGTTTTTTTATGTTTATAATTTTTGGTGTAACAACAATACTCCAAGGATTCCAAGATAAGCAATAAAGAAACAAATTAAATACTTTCCTCCCTACATACAACCTTTAAGTCTCCTTTCTCCTTTCTGTTGCCATGAGTAAACTGAGTTGCTTTTGTGAAAGGATATCTTCAGGCCCTTAGCTGGAGTATTCAAGAACCTAGTCAGCCTAAGATACTTCTAAACATGATTTGGGTAAAAAAGAGAAGTCCCTAATCTCTTTATCTCTACCTGTGTGGTCTAGGAATCTGTATGGGCTTTTAAGAAAAACAGAAATACTCTCAATATGTTTTAAATAGATTTTTAATTCCTGGATAAAATCTTGGCACATTATAACTCAGTTAAAAGCATCCACTAATTCCACTGAAACGAAATTTTCAATCCTTGAGACTTTTAGAGATAAAATATTTTCTAGTGTCCATATTTGTTAGTGATCTTTTAAGAACAATACTTGTCCTGCTCCCCCCAAAGATCATCAATCAAACAGAAAAATAAAACCAACCCCCAAATCCTAAGAATTCAAATTCTGGGGACTCCAAATACCCTGTTATGTTCTTGTTTGTGCGATCTTTCAGGAGTAATTTGAAGTAACTTCAGAACTATTGCAGTTTACACTAACCAACCAAACAATAAAATTCTGTAATTTTGATTCCGTCTTAACATTTTCAGTGCTTGAAGATGAACCATGAAGGTGCAACAACATGAGAGAGGTGTTCCTGCACTTTGTTGCTTTTCAGTGGTGTTGACACACATGACATAGAATAGAATAGAATAGGATAGGATAGGATAGGATAGGATAGGATAGGATAGGATAGAATAGAATAGAATAGAATAGAATAGAATAGAATAGAATAGAATAGAATAGAATAGAATAGAATAAACCAGGTTGGAAAAGACCTTCAAGATCATCGTGTCCAACCCATCATCCAACACCATCTAATCAACTAACCCATGGCACCAAGCACCCCATCAAGTCTCCTCCTAAACACCTCCAATGATGGTGACCCCACCACCTCCCAGGCAGCCCATTCCAATGGGCAATCACTCTCTCTCTGAAGAATTTCTTCCTAACATCCTGTCTAAACCTCCCCTGGTGCAGCTTGAGGCTGTGTCGTCTTGTTCTGGTGCTGGTTGCCTTGGAGAAGAGACCAGTCCCCACCTGTCTACAACATCCCTTCAGGTAGTTGTAGACAGCAATAAGGTCTCCCCTGAGTGTCCTCTTCTCCAGGTTAAGCAACCCCAGCTCCCTTAGCCTCTCCTCATATCTCCACCTTCAGAAAGTTAAAGTAGCCTGTGATTCAAGTTCTAAGGTAGAACCATCAAAAGCTGACTATTTCAGACATTTTATTATATACTACAAAGCGTGTTTAGCATTGGCTACATCCTAAGTACCTGACTAGGAGGGTTTTTTTTACCTCATGTATAAGCTTAAAACTGTGCAACCAAAGTTATAAAGCTGGGAAGTGTAGAAATGTGGGTCAGCTGCACAAATGGATTTTGTTATAGGTAGCTGGAAACTGCTAAGTCAAAACATATTTCGAAATTTGGATGTCCGAGGCTGTGCAGCTGTATGACTTGGAATGCACAAGCATAAATTTCATGATGGTCACCACTTTGAATAGAATAGAATAAACCAGGTTGGAAGAGACCTTCAAGATCATCATGTCCAACCTATTATCCAACACCACCTAATCAACTAAACCATGCAACCAAGCATCCTGTCAAGTCTCCTCCTGAACACTCCCAGTGATGGCGACCCCACCACCTCCTCGGGCAGCCCATTCCAGTGGGCAATCACTCTCTCTGTGTAAAACTTCCTCCTAACCTCCAGCCTAAACCTCCCCTGACGCAGCCTGAGACTGTGTCCTCTTGTTCTGGTACTGGCTGCCTGGGAGAAGAGACCAACCTCTGCCTCACTACAACCCCCCTTCAGGTAGTTGTAGAGAGCAATAAGGTCACCCCTGAGTCTCCTCTTCTCCAGGCTAAGCAACCCCAGCTCCCTCAGTCTCTCCTCATAGGGCTTGTGTTCCAAGCCCCTCACCAACTTTGTTGCCCTTCTCTGGACACATTCCAGCAGGTCAACATCCTTCCTAAACTGAGGAGCCCAGAACTGGACACAGTACTCAAGGTGCAGCCTAACCAGTGCAGTGTACAGGGGCAGAATGATCTCCCTGCTCCTGCTGCCCACACTGTTCCTGATGCAGGCCAGGATGCCATTGGTTCTCCTGGCTGCCTGGGCACACTGCAGGCTCATGTTCAGCCTACCATCAACCAGCACCCTCAGGTCCCTCTCTACCTGGCTGCTCTCCAACCACTCTGACCCCAGCCTGCAGCACTGCATGGGGTTGTTGTGGCCAATGTGCAGAACCCGGCACTTGGATGTGTTAAATCTCATGCCATTGGATTCTGCCCATCTGTCCAGCCTGTCGAGGTCCCTCTGCAGAGCCTCTCTACCCTCCAGCAGATCAACTCCTGCCCCCAGCTTTGTGTCATCTGCAAATTTACTGATGATGGACTCAATGTCCTCGTCCAGATCATCAATAAAGATGTTAAAGAGCATGGGGCCCACTTGTAGCAAAGCGACTGGTCTATTACTAATGCTTTGATATACTTTGGGTTTATTTGGTGGTCACGTCTGACAGGTCATAATTTCCCACTCTCAGGAGTGTTGCTCAGTAATGACCATTTAAATCAAGGTAATATCACTGAGGCACTGGAGGCTCTATCACATGACTAGGAAGCAGTCTCTACAATGTTGTTACCTTACTTTGTGGTTTCAAGCAGGTTCTTTCATTTTTCTTTCTGTAAAATGAGAATGGCAGGTGTTAATTTCATTTTTTGGAGTGCCATAAAAAGGATCTGTTTCAGGAGAAGAATTAATGGTAAGGCAATGCTTTATAAAAATACAAGATAAATAAGAGGGAAAAATCAACTGAACCCAACCCACCAACCCTACCAAAACAAACCAAAACCAACCAATCAACCAACCAGAACACAAAAAAAAAACCCCAGAACAAAGCAACCCACCAAACAAGACCAACCATGCATATTTCATGTCCAGAGACAAAATATTGGGCAATGCAGCAATGAAGGATGGTTTTTGTAGCCTAGTGATTTCTGTCTTCACTTCCAAGTAGTGAGTGAGTAGTTCTTTTAATGCTTTTTTTAACCCTATAACATATCAATATTTAACAAACATCTCTTCCCTCAGTCAGACAAATAGTTCACTGTGGATTAAAAGGTTCTATACAGCCTGGTTTGGTTTTTTTTTTTGTTTGTTTGTTTTTTTTTTTTTTTTTTTTTATTCTTCTTGTGAATACTGTTCTTGGCTGGAAAATAAGTGGTTATAAGTGTGATAAAGAAAATATTTCCTTCCTTCTTCCTGCTTTAAACAGCAACGGTACATTTTATTGTGAAATAGGAGAGTAAAAACCCTTATGTCAAGGAACCATAAACCCTACATCTCTATTTACTGGGTAAAATAAAGTAGCATAAGTAACACATAAAATACTGCCTTCACTTGGATGTAGACTGAAGCTGCCGTGGAATGGGGACTACGGACAGGAAGAATAATATACATCTCTCCTTAATGTGATTTCAGGATGTGTTTATCTTTCATCAACACATTGCAAATGCAAAATGGCCATTTCAGTGTTATCATGTCAACTACTTCGCTGTATTTCTGCTGAATCAAATTCAAGGTGGTTCATGTAATTCTGTTTTATCAAAGCTGATGTTAAAGATGTCAGATTTCTTTCATCGATTTTTGACATTATGCTGAATATCTAGAAATTAATAATTCAATATAAATTTACTTTCCAAACAGGCAGAAATTGTCATTTTACTTCCAGAGGCTGGAATGTATGAAGAACCACTATGTTCATATTCAGCAAGTAGAAGAATGTAATAAATGTTTCATGGAGCAAAACAAGGTCAGCTTGACCAAAACACTAGTGTTATGTTTTAATGGATACCAAAGTGGAGCATGCTTTTAGGGAAATGTTTTGTAATATGGTAGGTGTATGTCACAAATGTATAGCTTGATTCCCACTGCTTTTGTGTCTAGGTAATACAATGGAGTCAGAGTGATGCTTTCTGGTCATAGAATTGGAGAATTAGGCCATGGAAATGTACTTTTCCCCAATCATAAATATTTTAAAGGCTCAGCCTTATGTTTAAGAGCTTTCCTGTGTCAATGCATTTCATAATTGCAGCAGTTCCTAAAGGATATAGGAGGAAAGATGGCTCAAACATAGACAAATTTTATCAGTATCTGTGGCAAAATGTGAAAATTTAAATAGAATCACAGAATCACAGAATCATAGAATCATAGAATCAGAATGGTCCAGGCCAGAAGGGAGCTCCAATGGTCATCTAGTCTGACCTCCTTGCAGGGGAGGCTGGGGGCTGGGGGCTTGCAGGGAGCCAGGGGCAGGGCTGGGCCCTTTGGGGTAAGCCCACAAAGTGACAGGCTTGGGTGGTGGGGTTGGGCAGGTGGAGCATCCCTGGGGAAGAGACAGCTGCATGGAGCAGCAGCACCTTCCCTTTGGCTCAAAGGAGCTGACAGGACTTTCACAGGTAGTCCTGACTTAGAGTTACCCTTAGAGTTACCCTGGCCACCTTCCCCATCAACCGTCTTACCCTCGGGGTGCAGTCCTCTTTAAGATGCAGCGGTTCTCTCCAACCGTTGGGACTGACAATTATGACGCTGGCTGTCTGGAGCTCCCAGTGAAGGACTGTCCTTTGCGGGTTCTAGAGGTTGCTGGCTTCTCTCCATATTGCTGTAGGAATCCTGTAGGAATCCTATCTACAAATCCTGGATGCAAATCACCTCGTGATTGTATCATGAACTGAGATGTGCCCCAAGAAAGCATCCAGAGGTCTCCCAGTGGGCTTACAGGGGTCAGCACAGAGTGGCCTTATCCCCTCTTTGTCATCCACCACAACCCCATGGCATTTGCTATCTCAGTGGGCAGAGCTGACACATCAGGTGAGTTGTTCACAATGATCTATCTTTGTTGAGACACTTCTCATCATGTTCACAAGGTGATTTACATGTTCAGGAGAGGATTCCCTCACAGGGTATGAGCTGAAAGGTACTGAAAGAGTAGACAAGCATTAAAACAGGCATCCTGGGGAGGTGGTTGAGTCACCATTCCTGAGTGTGTTTGAAGGTCATTTAGATGTGGCACTTAGCAATATGGTTTTGTGGTGAACTTGGGAGAGTAGGGTAGGGTTAATAGTTACACCTGATGATATCAATGCTTTTTACAACCTGACTGATTCTACAATTCTAAGTATTAACAAGATCCCCTCTCAGTCTTCTTTTTTTTCCAGGCTCTGCACACCCAGGTGCATGAGGCTTTCCTAATGAGGGACATGCTAGAATCCATAACATGTATTCTTCTCCTAGGAAACACTAAAATACAAAATATAATGCAAAGCTGTAAGCAGTTTTTAGTTACTGTAGTAAGGGCTTAAGTGAAGCTTTATGGTTAATATTTAAGAAAATGAGTCTGGAAAGCCAGTCATTTAAATGTGTCCCGCAAAACAAAAGCAGGCATATTGTAGTGTTTTTATTAAACTGAAACTTGTTCCCTCATATCCCTTTTACAGAAAAACAATACAAACTTGAACATGCAATTGAAGTGCATACTTTTATGCTTTTCTCCTGAACCCTTCAACCCTGTATTTCTTTCTGTACAAAGGATCAACTTCAGTAGAAGTAGTGAAAAGTTCTCATTAGTTGGATTAATTGGTAGCATTATCATAGAGGTAGTTGGCAAGATATAGAATGTTGATTTGTGGGATCTGTAGCTTGTTCCTTACTTCATAAATGAACATTTAATTTTCAAGCAACTGTTTTGAGAATCCTTATCTCCAGTAGTTACAAAGGATGTGTATGGCTGCATCTCTTGCATCAGCTCCACTGGAGAATGTAGGCATCACTTTTTTAGTTTCTGGAAGTAGTTGATTTGTTCAGACTGTTTCTGGGCATACCCATGGATACCTTCTAAACTATCATTCTGAACTAGGAAGATTCTGATACTCATATGCTATGCTATGCTATGCTATGCTATGCATAGAATAGAATAGAATAGACCAGACCGGGTTGGAAGAGACCTTCAAGATCATCATGTTCATCCTATCATCCAACACCATTTAATCAACTAAACCATGGCACCAATCACCCCATCAAGTCTCCTCTTTAAACACTCCCAGAGATGGCAACTCCACCACCTCCCCAGGCAGCCCATTCCAATTGGCAATCACTCTCTCTATGACAAATAATCACTCTCTCTTTGGCCAGTTTGGGTCAGTCAGCCTGGCTGTGTTCCCTCCCAAGATCCTGCCCACCCTTTAGTGTACTCTTGGGGCAGTGAAATATTGGAAAAAACATGGCCTGGATGCAGCAGCCAAAACACTGATAACATTACAGTACTGCAAAACACAGCACTAGAAGGATGTTTTGAGGAGACTTAACTCTAGTTCAGCCAAACCAAATACAAGTGCTAAACTACAAGTGCTGTTGGGATAAATGCAGAACTTCTTGCCAGAATACATAAGCTTTCCCATTTGAACATATTTCAGGTATCACTAAAAACACCAAACCAAAACAGTGCTTCCATTAGACAATCATGTTAAGAATGTTAAGAAAAATGTTAAGAAAAAAAGGATCATGATTAATGAACTGACTTCAAGATTTCTAAATTGAATTGAAGGAAGTCTGTCACAATCAAAATATTAGTATATGCTTGAGGTAAAACTGTATCATAAATTTGTGACTGAAGGTTAAATTCTTACTCTCAACAGCCTATGTTCCTTAGTAGAGCCTGCTGTGAGGCCTTGAAATGAGACATAGTATTATTCTTTCATAATACAGAAATGAACTTCTAAGGGTTTTGACAGGTGATTCTTGATTGTTGCAAGGTCTGTCCCCATTGCATTTCAACACAGATCTATGTAAACATGCTTAGATCTCAAGAGGAAGCTGAGGGATATGTAGTGCTATACTTAAACCTGAAGAAAAGTCCAAGAATATTCTCTCAAAATTTTATATATGATCACAAGGAAACAAGCTGTCCTGATGCTTAACAAAACTGCACAACAAGTAGCAATTTATTTCCCCCCTGGGAATATAAGTTTATTCCCCATTCAAGAAAGTGGAGCAGATGGTAACCTTAACTATATAATATATGAGAACAAACTCACACAGATAATTGTAAAATAAGATTTGGATGGCTAAATCAACCTAGTATTTCTCTTTATCAACTGATAGGAAATATTTGACATATTATTTACATAAATAGCACTTTCATAAATAACTTTTTTTTCCCCCCAAATAAAAAATACTTGTAGTATTGTGATTATTGTGCATAACCTTTCACTTAGCAGCAGAAGAACACTGGAGTTGCCTCCTATTTAATTTGCATAGGATTTAATTAATGTATACTATACTGACCTAATGGATTGAAAACAGTTCAGACAGCAAAAGTCAAGTAGACTGATAGTTATGGATAGGAAAAAGGTCTTGCACATGGTGGGAGCTGGGATTGTTTAGCCTGGAGAAGAGAAGGATCAGAGGCGACCTCATTGCCCTCTACAACTACCTGAAGGGTGGTTGTAGCCAGGTGGGGGTTGGTCTCTTCTCCCAGGCAACCAGCACCAGAACAAGGGGACACAGTCTCAAGTTGTGTCAGGGGAGGTTTAGACTCGAGGTGAGGAAAAAGTTCTTCACTGAGCGAGTCATTCGTCATTGGAATGGGCTGCCCAGGGAGGTGGTGGGGTCGCCGTCCCTGGAGGTGTTCAGGGGGAGATTGGACGTGGCGCTTGGTGCTATGATCTAGTTGTGAGGTCTGTTGGAACAGGTTGGACTTGATGATCCTTGGGGTCTCTTCCAACCTTAGTTACTGTGATACTGTGATACTGTGATATCTATGCCCATCACATGATTGTTATGATGCAGTTCAAAAGCTGTCTGCACTGGGAATACTACTGAGGATTAGCATTTCATTATGATTCTTCACAGACTACAAAAAAATGTCAGAAGGACATTTTATGTGGAATCACAGAATCACAGAATTAACCAGGTTGGAAGAGACCTTCAAGATCAAGTCCAACCTATCACCCAACACCATCTAATCATCTAAACTACAGCACTAAGCACCTCATCCAGGCTCTTTTTAAACACTTCCAGGGACAGTGACTCCACCACCTCCCTGGGCAGCACATTCCAATGGCCAATCTCTCTTTCTGTGAAGAATTTCCTCCTAACATCCAGCCTAAGCTGCAAAATAGTTTTAGAATCATAGAATTGTTAGGGTTGGAAGGGACCTCAAGGATTATCCAGTTCTAACCCCCCTGCCATGGGCAGGGACACCTCACACTAGATCAGGTTGCTCACAGCCACATCCAGACTGCCAAAAACCTCCAGGGATGAGACTTCCACCACCTCCCTGGGCAACCTGTTCCAGTGTCTCACCACCCTCATGGGGAAGAATTTCTTCCTAACATCCAATCTGAATCTACCCATTTCTATTTTTTTCCATTCCCCCTAGTCCCATCATTACCTGACACCCTAAATGTCCCTCACCTGACCCATTTTCTCCCTTTTTTCTCCTCAAACCCAGAGTCTCCTCCCACCCCAGGTGTGGCCACTTGGCACTCCCCACCCACTGCCCTATTTAATCCACTCCAGGAAAGGCAGAATCCCCAAGCTGAGCCCATCTGGGCTGGAGGATCCTCCTCTTGTCACTGGTGAGTGCCCATGGTGCACACTGGGTGATGGTGGTGGTGACAACAAAGGCCGGGGGGCCTGGTGGCCCCCCGGCTGTTAGGAACAGGACTGATGACTACTCCAATATTATCTATGGGTGCTGGCTGGGCCTTCTCACTGGGTCTGAGCTCCTTTGTGTGGTGTGTTGGCTGCTTGAGGGTCTTTTTCCTGGCTCTGGGATGGCTGCAATGTATCTAGACAAGCATTGAGTTTGTCATTGTGGGTATGTAAATCTGTGGCACAGATCTCAGTAGTAGCATACCGCAGAAGAGCTAGAGACTTTCAATGAAGAGCGAGCAAATGTCTTCAGATTGTGTCTGTGCTGTGATGTCAGCTTGGATTTGAATCCAAACATAAATTCAAACCCCTTCATTGATCATGTGTTGATTTGTACTGTGGTTTGATGCTGAACAAACCATCTGGTTCACAGGCAGGGAAACTCAGATCTGAGAGGAGAAGAGGAGGTGAGGTTTGCTAGAGCTTCATTCCTTTAAACAGAATGGATGTGACTCCAGGTCTTACTTTCAGATCTTGTGATTAGTTTTCCAGTCCCTTAGATTTACTGCTTAACAATCTTTAGATAAGATCCTGAATACAATCCTCAACGTCATTTCATGTTATACATCCTTTTCTTGAGTTACTTTTGTCTATACTGAACTACATAATAGTGAGGGCTGATATAGACCTCTGGACATCATTTATTCCATCCCCATTGATAAAGCAGGTTTGTGTAAATCACGTTGCAGCTGGGTTTTGAAAGTCTCCAAAAGAGACTCCACAGCCTCTCTGGCAGCCTCTTCCAGTCACCCTCAAAGCAAAGAATACTTTCTTTATGCCTAGGTGGAACTTTGTGTGTTCTGGTTTGTGCCGATTGCCCCTTGTCCCATCACTGGACACCACTGAAAGAGTTCAACCACATTTTCTTGAACCCTGCCCTATAGATATTTATAACCATTGTTAATATCTTTCTGCCTTTCCTTGTAAGAGAGATGCTCCAGTGCCCTGATCATCTTTGTAGCCCTCTGTTAGACTACCTTAGTAGTTCTGTCTCTCTTGAATTGAGAAGCCCAGAATGGCACTCAATATTCCAAATGTGACCTCAACAGCAAAATAGAGGAGGATGATAACCTCCCTTAAATTGCTGGTCAAACTCTTTGTACTGCATCCAAGGATACCATTTGCCTTCTTGACCACAAGGGTATATTGCTGACTCAGTCAACTTGTTGTCTTGTATTGACTAAATCACTTTGATTCTCCCCATGTCATTGCACTGAGTTATGCATATCAATTTTTTTACAGTGTTCCCTCCTTCTGCTGTGGATGATTCCACTCCAACAGACAACAGGCTCAGTGGCCTGGTAAATCTGAAAGCAGACCTTGCCAAGTAAAACTGAGACAAAAGTGATTCTAAGTCTTTTCTGCATCATTTATCACTATATTCCTTTTGCTGCCTGTGTGCTTACAGAAATCCTGCTTGTTACTTTTCACACTCTTTCTAGTTTCAACTCAAGTTCCAACTTTTGGCTGTTGTTTCGGACTTACATTTCCCCAGGTAGCCACTCCTGACTTCCACATTCTGTGTATTTCCATTCTTGTATTTGAGCTCAGTCATGTGTTCTGTGATCATCTAGGCTGGCCATTTCACATGGTTACCAGACTGTCTGCACTTTGGAAATGGCTGTTGTCCTTGAAGATCTTCTAGCTCTACTGGGTAATATAGGACAGACTTCCAGCATGTCCCAGACAATCAGATTCCTGAAGAAGCTGAAATATTGTATTTTTTAATGCCTGAGTCTGTGGTACTGCTATTCATCTCGCTTTTCTTTTTTTAAAGAACACTTCATGAGGCTTTTTTATCAGGTGGTGTGTAGCAGATGCCCATCATGACATCATTCATGTTAGTCTGTTCTTGACCAGCTTGCTTTTTGCTCCAAGGTAAAGTTCCACACGTTAACTGCTCCATTGCCTGAAATTCAACCCCTTCTGCTTGCCTTCTTGTCCCATCCTTGCTAAAGAGCCTATCCATCTGGTTCAGTACTCCCTTCATGATTCATACCCCATTACATATCTGAGATCCTAATGAGACCACAACTGTGGAACTGTTAGTAGGCAGTTTCTAATTTCTCTGTTTTGTTTCCCATGCTGTGTACAGACACTTCAGATGGAGTAGTAATACCCCTAGGAATGCAGCTTCCATAGGGGTGATGATCCTCCATGAACATGGATTCTTCTGGGTGACTTCTCATTTTCTCTTTATCCAGTATTCCCCACCACCCTTGTTTAAGGACTCCTCACTGAATTAGTAAATCACTTTGAAAAGACTTCCTTCCTTCACTTTGTTGGATGTTGCCTGTCCTTCCTCAGACAGTCTTCATTCCTTAAAGTTCCTGTGGTCAGAAAAAGCCAAAATGCCAAGGATATTTTAGCTAAGAGGCCCTTGTCACTCATAGCTGCAGCTACTTTGTTTTCATAGTACTCTTAATGAACCCAGGGTAAACATGAGGTAGGTTCTGATAATTAAGAAGCAAATAAAAATTATTTGTTTGGACTCTGAAGTGAATTTTATTTTAAGATGGGGCCACACTTCCCCAGAGATTAGTACTGGGTACAGTCTTGTTCACTAGCTTTATCAGTGACCTTCATGAGGGGGTTGAGTGTACCCTCAGCAAATTCACTGATGATACAAAACTGGGGTGGGGGGTTGGCTGACACCCTGTTGGGCTGTGCTGCCATCCAACAAGATCTGGAGAGCTGGGTGTAGGCAAACCTTATGAAGTTCAGTAAGGAAAGTGCAGAGTCCTGCATCTGAGGAGGAAAAACAACAGGCACCAGTACAGGTTAGGGGCTGCCTCGCTGGAAAGCAGCTCCACACTGAGCTTGGAGTCCTGGTGGACAGCAAGTTCTCCATGGGACAATAATGTGCCCTGGTGGCCAAGATGGCCAGTGGTATTGTGGGGTGCATCAAGAAAAGGGTGTCGAGCGCATCTAGGGAAATTCTACCCCACTAGTCTGCCCTGGTGACACCATGCTTCAAATACTGCAGCCAGTTATGGGCTTCCCAGTTCAAGAAAGAGAACTGCTAGAGAGAATCCAATGGAGAGCCTTGAGGATGATTAGGGGATTTGAGCATCTCCCCTATGAAGAGAAGACTGAGATCTCTGGGGCTGTTTAGTCTTGGGAAGACTGAGGGAATATCAATGTGGATAAATATGAGGGGTGGGTGTCAAGTGGAGGGGGCCAAACTCTTTTTGGTGGTGGACAGTAATAAGACAAGAAACAAGAGGTTCAAACTTGAACATAGAAAATTCCACCTCAACATGAGGAGAAACTTCTTTACAGTGAGGGTGATGGAGCACTAGAACAAGCTGCCCAGAGAGGTTGTGGAGTCTTCTTCTCTGGAGACTTTCAAAACCCATCTGGATGCATTCCTGTGCAGACCACTCTAAGTAATCCTGCTTTCGCAGGGGGGTTGGACTCCATGATCTGAGGTCCCTTCCAACCTCTAATGTTCTGTGGTACTGTGAACACTAATTTCCAAGCAGACCATAAAGCTAGTCCTTGGACTGTAGACATTCATTAGCTATGAGGGCTATGCTGATATCCATTCCACTGTACCTTTATTGTTCTGCACTGCTTTCCAGCCTTGCTCTCTCTAGTCAAGCTAATTCAGGTTCATTAGCAAATGAACTGGCTTGCTTTCTTTCAAATTTACAAGGTAGCCCTACTTTGATCTTACAAGAAGAGAAAGAAAAGCTGTATTTGTGAAATTGAAGGTTAGCGTTCTGAATTCAGTGTAGGCTGGCAGTCTGTGCCTTTCAGAAGCAAGATGCCAGCTTGGTCTTTGCATGAGAGAGCTTCTCTGTGTAAGAAAACTCAGCTGAATTTGTGAGATAGCAAATTTCATTTCTTTCTACAGGAATCTGAGTATCAAGAACTATTGTCTCCCAAGAAGTTTAAAATTTGGTGAATGTTAAGGAAATATAGCTACTGATTAAAAAACCTGTGTTTTCAGAAAAGTCAGCAGCTACCTCGTGTCTCTTCTGTAGTGCCCAGTGACAACAAAATTGTGCAAGTTGAAACAACTCTATCTGAATACAAGAAATCAAGCTTATAGACTAGAATAAACCAGGTTGGAAGAGACCTTCAAGATCGTGTCCAACCCATCATCCAACACCACCTAATCAACTAAACCATGTAACCAAGCACCCTATCAAGTCTCCTCCTAAACACCTCCAATGATGGTGACTCCCCACCTCCCCAGGCAGCCCGTTCCAATGGGCAATCACTCTCTCTGTGTAGAGTTTCTTCCTAACATCCTGTCTGAACCTCCCTTGGTTGCCTGACGGTGGTTAATACTGGAACAGGTTATCTGGAAAGGTTGCAAAGTTCCTGTCTTTGGTGTTAATCAAACCCAACTGTACATGGCCTTGAGCAGCCTGCTGTTAGCCAACTCTGAGCAGATGGGTTGGACTAAGCAGTATCCAGAGGTCCCTCCCAACTTAATTCATTCTGTGATAATCATGAGTTTCAGATGATTACTTCTATTTATACAAGATGACATATCTTCCTGTGTTCTTGTAAGCTTTCCAGATATTTGACTTATGCTTTCCAAAATTGTCATAATACTTAAATAAGAGATAGTGTCACATCCCACTCCACTTAGAGAACTGACTCTAAAGAAGATCTATCCTGTCCTTCCCTAAATATATTGACAGAATTATCAGTCAGAATTCAAATACATTTATCAGTTCATTGTGTTTTGTTTTGACCTGGATTAAGGTTAAAAAGTAGAAATGATGGCTAAAGAGACTCTAACTTAGTTATCAAAAATCTTTTGATGTTGCCATTCTTGATGTTTTAGAGAACAATTTTGATATTGGTGTACAAAGTGCCTCTGATCTTCATCAGTTTTTAAAGTAAGAATTCCTTTTCTGGTATTTCTGTTATGTAAACACTATGGACCATTTGGAAAAAAACCAGCAGCATTATACTTGTATTTTTCTTGACCCATATTTTCTTAAACTCCTCCTTTCTCTGACTTCTGTTACTCTTTTGCAGTATTTCTGATTGTAATATGTTGGGGCAGATCCCCTCCCCACCACGGGCAGAAATAATGACTCAGACAAATGGATTGCAAAAGTGATGAAAAGGTTAAAGAGGAAAACAATAAAAAACAACACTGGAAGTTTTACAGAGAACCACAAGCACCGTGACAAAGAGAGAGATCCCAGAACATACCCAAGAACATCCCATCCCCACCTGGGGGTACACCCAAACCCCCCAGGGCTCTTTCTTCCTCCCCCCCCAACCCAGCCTTGGGCCTGGGCAGGCCCAAGGGAGGGAGCTCATGCCATTTTACCTAGGCAGCAGCAGGGGACGAAAGAAGAAGTGAAGACCCCGTGTGCATATATTATAGGGGAGCAGGACATTATGGGAATGGAATACCTGGTTTGCTGGGCCCACCCCTTGGGACCTCCCAGGTGTGGTCTGTGCAGTGGCATCCAGGCCAGCACCCAGCCTAAACCACCACACTGATTTAAACATTCCAACATAGAAGGAAAGAATAGTCTTCCCTTTAAATATTCTTCTACTTCCTTTTTTACATCAGCTTTGTTTGTTTTTTAACCATACACTTCATGAAAGGTAGAAATTGGGGGGGGGGGATCTTGTATTTTTATATTCTTGCCCTTTTGCAATTTTCAGGGGTTTATTTGCATTGACTAAAATACCAATGTTCTTCTCTTGCCTGAAGTCAATTCTTTCAGAGTCTTATTACACAAGACTAGCAACTTGGTCATGTCCATTTATACTTACTTTCATCCATCTTACAACATTAGTTTTATCACCATCATCATTGTATTTTGATTCAACGCATAGCTGTGGATTACTGCTTTCATTCTTCATCTTCTCCTTCCCTTTTTTGGTGGTAAGGTACTGTGAAGAGGAAAAAAAGAGAGATGATACCACTATAAAAACATAAACCAAACAGACTAAACAAACAGTATGTCAGAGGAAGGGTTATGTTATACAACAGGGCAAATATATTAGTAGTTTGTTAAAGTCATGGTGACACCATCATTTTCCTTTTGATCCTGTACTATGTGTGGAGGTGGTTGCTCAGTTTCTGTTGCTGTGGCAGTTTAGGCTGGGCATCTCCTGTTACTGCCACATAAGTTATACCCTCTGTGTTCTGAGTGTCAACCCAGTGGGTAGACACAGGAAACAGCTTATTTTCTACCCATAAGATCCTGTGCCCTATAAATCAATCTGCAATGTCTCTCTCTTCCTCATTCTTCCCTCTCTGCTCCCATGGGAGATGCTCCCTGTTGGGTAATGGTGGGGGAGTATCTCAAGGCCTCTTAGGCCTGTCTAGGCCTAATTACAGGAGGACAAGGTGAGGAGCAGGGATAGTCTCAGATGTGGCCAGCTGGAGACTATCCTGGGGGAAGAAAGAGCGCTGGGGGTGGGGTGGGGGGGAAGTGTTGGGGGCCTTTGGGTGCACTGTTACGGGCTCTGTACACTTTAGGATTCTTTGCCACTATGCTTTATAGTTTCTGTAAAACACCAATTGCTTTTCCATTTAAACTTTCCATCACTTCTGCAATCCATTTGTGTGAGTGTCATACTTTTGCCTCTTTCAGGGGTAACAGAGGATCTGTCCAGCCTCAAACCAGGACAACTGCCTACAATAACACGACAAGAAAAAAGGCCAGTATTAATTATTCTGGGTGGGAATTACTGCATGATTCTGCTACTTTGGAGATGGGAATAAAGGAGAATATGTAAGGAGATAAGCATGGTAACACTTGTAAAGTGGCCAGAAATGTACTGTTGAAAGCAGTCTGACATCATCAGTTTCTCCTCTTCCTGCCTGAAGTCACTCATTGGTGTGTGTTTGTTTTTCTGTAAGCCTGAGCATTGATCCAAAACCAATAAGTCAAGAAAGAGTCTGTTAAATCCTCAGTCTGGGTTTTTCAATTCCTTTTCTATCATTGTTACAATATGCTTCCTTATATTTTGCCCGGGTGGTTAGTTTATCACTGTATATTGTCTTCTGCCTAGTGGGAAAGTAAATATTGGGAAGTTAATATGAGAACTTTGATAAAGTACTAAGTCATTAGCTTCTCTAACTAAATCCACTGTCTGAGTTTCAGTGTTAGATAATTGTGTAACCTTGTATAAACAGGAGCAAATGCTTATTAAATCAACATTAATTCATTTAGGCAATGGTTTAAAAGTGCCCTCATGTTTCTCAGGTGGCCTTTCCAAGACTATTTAAAACCAAAGAACACCAACAGAATTTTCACTCAACTGTTCTAACAGAGGAAATTGTCAGTTATGGCAAGACCTATAGATGCTAGTCATGTGAGTTTTGAACAGGGTCTCTTATGAAGCTGATCCCTTTAAGCCTGCAACCCTCTGAAGAACTGAAGTGCTATTTGTTAGATTTTGTTTTACATGTTAGATTTCTAGCTTCTGAAATACATCACAAAGTCAGTCAGGTCAGTTCAAACTCATATTATGCCCCTTTAAATAAATAAATAGTTGAAAGTTCTCCAAGAAATAAGCAGCCAGCTTTAAATATTTATTTCAGTCAACACTCTGTTTAACAAAATTTCAAGTTCATTATATATTTTATTAATTACTACACTGAGGTAATTGTGGAAAGAGCAAAAAGCTATCAGTACAAGATATTTCCTTGTCATATAGTTTTGCAAGAACTAAACTAGCTGAAATCAAGAAGGCACTTAAATTACACAGACTGAAGAAGTTCTCTTTAAGGGCCATAAACTCTATGAAAATCAAGGTCCCAAGCAGAGCACATGCCTGAAGGAGGAGAATCTTGTCTGTACAACACTTGTTTAAACTGAAGTGGATGAAACCTGGTGGTGTTCAGAGTGCTTCTCTCCTCACACTTTGTATAGGGAATGACCTCTGGAGCTGTTCTGGTTCAACTCCCACTTCAAAGCAGAAGTAGGTTTCTCAGAGGCTTATCTAGTCAAATTTTAAATATCTCCAAAGACAGAGGCTCTTAGACCCCTCTGACAACCTTTTTGTCTTCTCTTACTATGAAAACTTCTGCTTTAACTGGGATTTCTTTGTTCTCATATCTGTTTGCCTCTTGCAGCTCTGAACAGTGGCTGAAGACAGCCACAGTTGATTTATGTGCCATTTAAGAATCTAATTGACTATTCTTGTTGCCTTATATAGAAATAAAAAATAAATAAACAAAATCTGTACTTGATAACAAAATGTGGTCTTATGTGGTTATTCCTGAGGTAACAAAACTAGAAAACTCTAAGTCTCATAGACCAAAGGGAAGTCTTCTATTTCTGTTATGAATTTAAATTGTTGTGGTGGGTTGAAGGGCTGATCCTTCCTTCCCTCTCACCATGGGCAGAAAAAATGAGACTCAGACAAATGGATTGCAAAAGTGATGGAAAGTTTAAATGGAAAATCAGTGAATATTTTACAGAGAACCACAAGCACAGTGACAAGAGATCCCAAAGCATACCCATAAGCATCCCAACACTTCCCTCTCCCCACCCTAGGGTACACCCAAAACCCCCAGGGATCTTTCCCCCCACCCCCTCTTTCACTGTTAGGCTAATCTCAGCTGGCCATATCTGAGGCTACCCTTCCCCCTTCTCCTCCCAGCCTTAGGTCTAGCTGAGACCATGAGATGACTCCCCCCATTATGAGACAGGGATTATCTCCATAGGAGCCATGAGGGAAGAAAGAGGAAGTGCAGGACTCTGCAGGTGGTTTTTGTAGGGAGCAGGACATTATGGGATGAAATATGCAGCTTCCTGTGTCCACCCACTGGGCTGGACCCTTGGGACATCGGAGGTGTGTCTTATGTGGCAGCAGCAGGGGGGCACCCAGCCAGAACCACCACAATTGTAAAGTCATAAAAGGATTTTGTCTTAGTTCAGAATTGTTACGTGTTCTACCTTTTCTTTCTGTTCTGTAATTCACATCTTTTTTTCCCTGACTAGCTTTTTAGACTTGAGGTAATGTACTAAAGTGAAATTTGAGTAATTGATGCCTCTAAACTGCAATGTTTAGAACTGTATCAAATACAACCTTCTGAATTTTTCTAATTACTTGCCTTCTGGCCTATTTATGACACAGCTATTTAATTCCATTGGAAACCTGCATGGATACAAAGTGAGAAAGGAAGTAATGTAGAGACAAGCTCCCATGCTCAGAGAACAACCAGAAATGCCTGCAGTTTCAAGAACTGTCAGTTTAGTTTAGGTGACTGCATTTTCCCATGATTCTGGACTACTGAAGGGTGAAACCTTAACAGATGTTGTGAGCCACTGCAACCAATTACAACTTAGCACAAAACCTCTGCTAAGTTGTTGGCATAGTACTACACTGCTACCCTGAATACAACACTATGGCTGTTCTGCAAATGAGGAATTTTTTCAGCTCATATTTATTGTTTATGAACAGTGGTTTCTGATGGTCTTAGAAAAGCCTCCAAGATTTTTATAATGTCCTGATTGTATATTTCTTCTTGTAATTGATAAATTGGCAAGGGTATAAACAGCAGTGGAGGCATGTTGCTAAATGAATTTCAGTAGATATGGTCCTCTGCATATTATCACTGTACTTTGTGAATGTAATTCATCCTTATAGTAAAATATGATCTAACAGCAAGCAATAGTGGAGCTGAAATACCACACACTAATCAGACTGTGGTGATTGCTCATACCAGCTTGAGCCGTTTGTTCTGCAGTTGAGACAACAAATCTTATATCTTCTCTTTAGTATTTCTAGTTCATTCGCAGGCACAGATTGCACTGGGTTGGAAGGGACCCTCGAAGGTCATCTTGCCCAACCCTGCTGCACTCAACAGGGACATCTCCAATTAGATCAGGCTGCCCAAGCCCAAATCAAGTCTGATCTTGAATGTCTCCAGGGATGGGACCTCAACCACACCAGGAGCTAATGATATTAATATAAATAAAAGCAGTAACTTTAACTGAAATGTGCAATGGGAAGTTTCATTATTAGTACTATGAGCTAAAATAAATATAATTCTTCTTGGTACTTTTCCCCCATTTGTTTTCTTGAGAACCATCAATTAGCAAAAAGTTTAACTAATGTTACACGCATGGCAACACATGAGACAGTTTATTTTATCTGAAGATTTATGGACTTGCCTCTCTGAATTAGAGGTGATCATCATCGTTTCAAGCTCCTCCAGTATGAAGAATTCTCTGCTAATGATGTTGAGAACTATAGCTTAACTATTGATATTTCATTGTTATAAGTATTTAACTTCAAATTAGCCATAATGTGAGTAACCATCACGTTATCCTGTAGTGAGTTAACCTTGGATGGCTGCCAGACACCCATATGCTGCTTTCTCACTCACCCACCTCAGCAATGACAGGGAGAGAAAAGAAAATAAAGAAATCAAAGGATCAATATAAAGACAGGGACATCGCTCACTATGCTCTGTCACAGGCGAAACAGGCTTTGCTTTGGGAAGATTAACTTATTGCCAGTTAAAAAACAGACTAGAGTAGAAACAAACACAAAACTAGGACACCTCCCATTTCATTTCTTCCCCAGCTGAGCTACTTTTTTTTCATTCGTGACTCTCCCTCTCCTTGGCAACACAGAGGGACTGGGATTGAGGGTTGCTGTAGGTTCATAATTCATCTCTGTCAATTTATCTTCTTTCCCTGTTGCAGTATTGGAGTCTCCCTTTTCTTGGCTACAGTTCTTCACAAACTGCTTCTGTGTGGGTCTTTTTCATGGACTGCAATCCTCCAGGAACTAACTGCTTCATTATGGGTTCCCTACAGGCCACAGACTTGCCAGAAAAACTACTTGTGGTAGTTTTAGGCTATGCCTTTAAAATTTAGCAGTAGATTTTGAGCAGAAAAGTAGAGGAATATAAATTGGGTGTAAAAAGGAAAACAAAAGATTATTCTAAACAAATTCATTGGGTAAATGGGAAGCTGTATCATAACAATTCTTCACATTTCTTCACATTCCCATTCATTTTATCTTCTCTTCCAATCTTGTCTGTTTTGCTTTGCTTGGGAGACAATAAAGTGCTTCTGGCTGACCTTGGCATAAGTCTAAGCCACTGCTTTCTCTCAACTCCTTTCTCTCAACTCCTTTCTCTCAACTCCTTTCTCTCTCTTGGGACAGGTTTTTTTTGTTTCTTTGGGGGGGGTGGGTGAGGAGGGAGAGGGAGGGCAGTGGAACAGGCTTCTCTCATCTTCTGACCAGGGGGTTTTTGTGTTGTTTGCTTACTGTAAATACTTCTATAATATTGTAAATACTTCTATAATATTGTAAATACTGTATATTTTGTACATATTAGTTGCATTCCAATGTGGACTGTAGTTTTTGCTTGTAAATACAGCTTCAAATGCTTCTAACTGAGTTGGTCTGGCTAAAAGTTCATGCTGGGGGTAAACTTCAACCCACCACACTACTCCAGTGTGGATTTTTTATGGCATGTAGATTCCTCCAGGGCAAGTCTATGTGTTCCACCATGTGGTCCTCTATGAGCTCCAAGGTGAATATCTGCTTCATTGTGGTACTCCACTGGCTGCAGGGAGATGATCTGTGTCACCATGGTCTTCTCTCCATATCCTCCAGGAGAACCTCTGCTCCAGGGCCTGGAGAACCTTTTTCCTCACCTTCTCCCTCACCTTCTCCGACCATGGTGTCCACATAACTCTTTCTCATACTTTCTTTGATTCTTCTATTAGCCAGCTGCTGCACAGTTTCTTAACCTTTCTTGAACAAGCTTTCACAGAGGTATCATCAATGATGCTATTGACTTAGCTTTGCACATCAGTGAGTTCATCTTGTAGCTCTCAGTTGCATTTGGAGCTCTGTCCAATACAGGCACACACTAAATCCACCACTAAACTGTGTCACTAAGCACCACATCTATACCTCTTTTAAATGTCTCCAGAGATGGTGATTCAACCACTTCTCTGGACAGCCTGTTCCAGTGCTTTAAAATCCTTTCAATGAAGTTATTTTCCTAGTATTCAGTCTAAAACTCCCTTGTTGCAACTTGAAGCTGTAGCCTTTCATTCTATCACTTGTTACTTGGGATATTACCTTTTGAAGTTGCAATGTGCTGGACTTTCCTGACAAGGTGAATTTTCCAAGCTATACTGTCTGCTTTCAAAAACTTAACTGAACTGAGCAGTATCTCCAGATACGCCTTGGAATTACAAGATCTTATTGAATCAGATGAGAAAACGTCAGTGCTGAACCCTTGATTAATTCCTTTGTTGAATATCAAATTCATTCAATTTTGTGATCTTTCCATTGTTCCAGCTCCCTGAGAGAGTTTTTGCATTCAGTAATACCCTAGCCTACATTATGTTGCTCATGTTTCTTTCATGATTTTTTTTCTCCCCTCAGAGTAACAGCATGCTCTGGCAGATATGTGCACGCTCTATCTACCATCTTGTTTGTTTGTGTCAGGATTCCAGATTTATCTCAATGTACCTCAAACTATCGTTTTGATGTGACTGTTCTGTAGCACAGCTCTGTGGTAAGAGGCAAATATAAAAACAAAATTTGCAACTAATTCTGTAACCACAGACTCACAAAACCTCCCTACACTTGTGTATGGAGATTTTGTAGAACAATTTTTTTGGGTAAGGTTATGTGTGGTCAAAATTTCCTCAGGCATTTTGACTGTACTTTCCACATTAAAAGCAGTGCTGCCTCTGCCTGTCAGTGCAGGTGCTTTTGAGATTATACAAAGCAAAGGTCTCAAAAAGATCATCTAAAGCAACATGTAAGCTCATCCTGGACATTGGAGATTCAGAAGGAAGATGTTAAAAATAGATAAACTAGTCACGGACATATCTTTTAATTTCTTCATCGTTACATGGAATATTTGTACTTCCTTTAATAATCAGCTTGGGGGGTGTGTGTGTGAAAGGCTGAATTAATACAGCAGATGGGAGAACATCAGGGATGTTTTTAGTATGTCTACTGCTTCTGTAAACATTATTACTTGATCTAATTTCAGTCACATCACATTCACAAAATTTCCAAATTTAATCTATCCTTCCCTTTACATTGAATTATACTGTTTATAGATAAAACTACATGCTTCACAGGGTGTGAAAAGATTGACAGAAATTTCCCACCATACTCTTTGTCAGTTGCCTGCCTATCTTTAAATGTAGCCCAGTAAACATGAGTTACAGTCTATAAAAATAGTTACAGCTTCTTCTAGAAAAAGGTTGGTAGTAGAAAAAGGTTGGTAGGAAAAATGTGCCATCATTCACTCTGGGAAATAGATTATCATGGAAGAGAGAGTGGTCCCATGTCCTCCTCATCAGGCAAGTGATACAAATCAAGTGTAACTTTTTTTCTAGGCACTGGGAACTTTTTTTTTTTTAAACCAAACCAAAACACCAACCAAACCCAAAAGCAAACAAAACCCTCAAACAAACAAACAAAAAATCACAACAAACAAAACATCCCCCACAATACAGCAGTATACAATGAATTTTGTTTAATGGCTCATTCACTTTCGCTTGTGGCTAGACCATAAATCAATTATTTTTATCACCCATTTGAAGAAACCACTAAGACATGTTGCTCATTGTAGGGAAAACCAGAAATACTTTGTACTATTAAATCCAGTCAAGAGATAAGTTTCTTTCCATGCACCCTATTGAAAACATCTAAACTCCACAATTTCATACTTTAGAATTTTTAAACAAAGCACCATAAAGTTTGTTGGTGTCAATTCTACAAGTATGAACGAGCTCAGTGAAGTTTACAGAGGTAGCCAACAGATTAAGCAATTTGTGCAAAGATGGAGTAACACTCTTCAGAGAGGTACGCACAGCCTCATCTATGCTTCAGAAGGACTATGCAAACCTCTAAGTGTTAAGCTACATGAAGCTGCGAGATCTCTCTCTGAGGCTAGAGAAGATTAATTTCCTACCTTATAAAAAATCTGCACCCGTTGAGGAGTTGTGTTGCCAACTGAAGGAGCTGCAGGTGAAGATCAGCAGACTGTGTGCAGGTGAAGATCAGCAGACTGTGTATCATTAGAGAAAATAGCAACCAGTTACTCTGTGAGACCCTACTGTTTCAAGAACCCAAATCAACAAAACCAGGCCTTAAAAATAGAAAAAGGTCTTCTTTTAACAACTAAATTTAGTCTTCTTTTTCATCCAAGTGACACCAGTGTAAATCTGGAAGGAGTGTACTAAAGCCAATGATATTACTTCATGTTGATATTTGATAAGAGAGCACACAGCACTGAAAGACTATTGTTTGTGTACAGAGTGTGGATTTGAAGAATCTTTTATCCCCAGATTGTATGATCTGTGTGAGGGAACTGAGTCCATGCTCAGGAAGTTCTCAGACAACCATCAAGTTGGGCATTATTGTTGATCTACGTGAAGGTAGGAAGGCTCTACAGAGGCATCTGGGCAGGCTGCCTCTTTGTCAGTTTGGTGCCGAAATCCCTTGTACTCCAGAAGGGAGGAGGAAGAGGGAGGCCAGACATGTAGGGACATAATTTTGGACATAAGCATCATTCACCACAAGGCAGCACATGCTACATTTCCCTTTATATTCTGTGAAGCATCATTATTTTAAATGGAAACTCATCTATTACTTCCGAAAGGTAAAACATAATACATATGACTCAATTTAAAATATAGGGTTGGAAGTTATTGTTACACTGACACAAGATGTTGTATCTGAGATGAGGATATACTCTTTTACTGTTTATGACCAATCCTGCTTCAGAAGAACAGGGTTTTTTGTAGATGATGTTTCTAATTTGTTATAACTTATAAGCAGCCTGACAAGACAGCAATATGCCAGGGATGGGAGGATGGGCTTACCCACACATGTCACAAGCATCTAGTCAATTACTCTTTTTCAGCTGGATTCTCTGTATAGTCCATTGACAGGAGATTAAAAGAATTTGCTACTTATGCAGTAATTTTTTTCTTCCACATCTATTTTTGCAGCTATGAAATAGATGCATTTGTTCATACAGATCTCAGAGACTTCATTTTCTGTCATTTTTCATAGAGAGGGAACATTTTGTGTCACAAGAGATGAAGTTTGCTCACTGCAATTTGTCGTTTGCAGTAGGAAATATTTTGAAAGAAAGGACAAATTTTAGAGGTCCTTGGATAGGAGACCTATTTTTTTGTATTTCTTCTTATTTCAGCTGTCTTCTTCATTTTTGCTTCTTTATTTTGGTGCTTTTATTGGCTTTGTTTGAGTTTTTGTTTGGATTTTTGTTTGTTTGTTGTGGGGTTTTTGTTTGTTTGGGTTTGTTTTCATGTTTGGGTTTTTTGTTTGTTTGTTGGTTAGTTGGTTTTGTTTTCTTTTTGTCATTTTAATCTCTTGCTCAGTGTCAAAAAAGGGAACTGGAGAATTTAGGAAGACAGCACAGCTGAATACCTGCAGGGGAAAGAAGGAGTGGAAGCACTCATAAGGACACTTAGAGAGCATCTTTGAAACTGTTAGAAATACAAAACCTGAATATTAAATCAGTACTCTGAGAAATTGGAACTGATTTATCTTCAAAGCAAGAATTTCCATTATCTATTTCCTAGCTCCATAACTGTCAAGGTTACCTGTATCACATTAAGACAACATTCTTAAGCTAAAAATCTTTCCTGTACTTTATAAGGCATTTGAAAAAATTCTTATCTCTGTGGAATTAGACTTTATATCTATAGTCAGCTCTGATTTTGCTTATGGACCTAAAAGCCTGACAGCTTAGTATCTATTTTGCAAGCAATGTTTTTAAGAAGGTTGTGTTAATAGTGTCTTGAGGGTTGATAAGCAGATGTGTCTTACATTGCACTCAGTGCAGAGAATTTTGTATTCTCATCCAATTTTGCTTGGTTCTTATTCAAGCAAAATTGAAGGAGTGAACTCAAATCCATATCCATAAGCTCTATTCTGTATTTTTTTGAAGCTAGCAAAAAATAAGAAAGTGCTTAGCAATTCAAACTAGAACTGGGCAAAACTGGTGACTATCTCTGAAGATATTTATGAAGATAACATAAGTTGGGATTGAGACAGTTAAGAAATTCCTTAAAATGTTGCAAAGCAAAAACTGTATTTTTGTCATTTCCCAGAAAAATGCTTTAATTTTAAACTGAAATAGATCACTGTTTACTTGTAATCTTAAAATATTTGTTTTCCATTATATTTATTTTTTCTTTATTATGCATTTTGATGTTTTATACACAGGTTTATTTTTACTTTAATCCCTAAAAAGCTACTTTTAAAAATAAGTGTAAAAATGATTGATTATTAAAAATTCATTTTTTTTGCTCTTCAGTGCATTCTAGTGTAAATTATCTTCACTATGAATCCTAAGTACTTTTCTTCCAGAATTTAGGAAGCTTAACTGAACCCAAAACCTACTTAGTTGCCCAACGTCCTCAGGACCATCAGTTTTCTGACAATGATTGCTTTAAAAAATGAAGACTTTCCTCCTACTGACTGTAGATGGTGTATAAATCAGAACAGCACAACAGTTTGGGTGAAGTGAGAACAACAGCTTGGCAAGCACCCAGAACAAAGAGGTATTCAATCACATCCTAATATAATGTAGCCAAAGCTTTTTCAGATAGACACCTCAAATTTGGGAGTACACTTAAGATCATAGATTACCAAAAGAAAAGGACACTAAAGATGAACTCTATATTTATATGAAGACAGTTCATACAATCAGAGTATAGTTTAGATTGTAAGGGACCTTTAAACATCACTTAGTCCTGCTCACTTAGAAGTGAGCAGGGACATCTTCAACTAGATCAGATTTCTCAGAGTCTCATCTAACCCAACCAGGAATGTTTCCAAGGATGGGGCATCTACCACTTCTCTAGGCAGCCTGTTCCAGTGTTTCACCACCATCATTGTAAACAAATTCTCACTTACACACACTCTTGTCTAACCTCTTGTAGTTTAAACTGTTGCCTCTTGTGTCACTGCAGGACCTATTAAAAAGTTTGTCATCTTTTTATGAGCTGCTTCGAAATACTGAAAAGCTACAGTAAGATCTCAGAGCCTTTTCTTCTCCAGACTAAACAACCCACCTCTCTCCCAGGTGTCCCTCCTCTGGGCCTTCTGCAACAGGTTCACGTCTTTCTTGTCTTGAGGACTCCCAATCTGGACATGCTACTCCAGGAAAGGTCTCTCTCATCAGACCAGAGAGGCAGAGTCACCTCCCTTGACCTGCTGGCCACACTTCTTTTGGTACAGCCCAAGGTACAGTTGGTTTTCTGAGCTGTGGGTTCACATTGTTGGCTCACATCCTGGTTTTCATACACCAACACCCTCAAGTCCTTCTCCATAGGGCTATTTTCTATCCCTTCATCACTCTGCCTGTATTGATGCTAACGTTGCCCTGATCCAGGTGCAGAACTTTGCACTTTGCCTTCTTGAACCTCGTGGTGTTCACACTGACTCATTTTCAAGTGTGTTCATGTCCCTCCTGATGGCATCCTGTCCCTCAGGCATCTCAGCTGTACTAGTCATCTTGCTATCATATTTAGACTTGCTGAGGGTGCACTCAATTACGCTATGTCTTTGCTGAAGACATTAAACAGTACTCATCAAAATACACACTCCTAAGGAACACCACTCATCACTGTCTCCATCTGGACACTGACTATTACTCACTGGATATGACCACTCATCCAACTTGTTATTCACCAATGAGTCCATCAATCAAATCCATCTCTCTTCAGGTTAGAGAGAATAATGTTTGTGGATGACGATGTCAAAGGCATTACAGAACTCTGGATAGATGACATCCACAGCTCGCTCTTTGTCCACTAATGTAATTACTCCATCACAGAAGGCCACTAAGTTGGTCAGTCAGGACTTGCCCTTGGTGAAGCCATTCTGTCTGTCTCCATGTGCCTTAATGTGGCTTCTAGTAGCATCTGTGGCGTGATCTTCCCAGGGACAGAAGTGAAGCTGACAGATTGGTAGCTCCCAGTTAGCTTAAATATATGGGGGAAAAAGGAATTTGGATTTAATATGCATTTCTAGCTTTCCTTTGAGGCAAATGCTGTAAAAGCTGGTTTTCAGATGCTGATTATATGTTTACTAGTTTTGTCAATTAATTTGTCAGTAAATAATATATTATTGGTGCATATTTTCTTATTTTTCCCTTTTATTTGTTTTATTAGTAAATAACAGTCAGATTAAGTTAATTTATAGTGTTACAACTTTCCTTTCCTTCACTTACAGAACTGAAATAGACTAAATATAATTATTTCACTCGACTATAGTACCTGAAGTACATTATGCTCTACATTATACTCCTCTGCTGAATACAGCTCTTGTCTTGTATGATTCCTTTCAGAATTTTGTGACAGCTTGACTTTGAATGTGGTTGAGAAGTCAGGTTTATTTTCACTGCAACAATCTGCCACAGCATTTCATGTATGTTTTTCTTCCTCTAAGCACACAGCTTTCATGTCTCACCATGCCTCCCTTAAAGGAATGGCTTTGAAAACAACTGGCAGTTTGCAGTGCTGAAATTCAGTGTTCCAGTTCACAATATTTAGGATGGTTATATTTCAGCATATTCTCTTTTATGCTTAGAAGTAATGCCCCGATCTAAACATAATCTGTAGCAGTCAGTGAGTTTCATTTTCAGAAGATAAAAATTAAAAATCAACGGACCAGAAACAGTAAGGAAGAAATGTAAATTCCAACTTCCCTTTCCTCCCAGTTACTTTTACTATTAGTTTCATGTTACTGTACTGAGCTAGGTCCCTTATTTGAATATAGCGATCTACAAGATTAAAACATCCATCCCAAACTCATCAAGATTTTTGTTTTAATATTTTTTAGGGTGTTTGATTTTTTT
This sequence comes from Dryobates pubescens, assembly GCF_014839835.1. Lineage (NCBI taxonomy): Eukaryota > Metazoa > Chordata > Aves > Piciformes > Picidae > Dryobates > Dryobates pubescens. The sequence continues at coordinate 34,071,254 of NC_071618.1, read as the reverse complement.
GAGAGCTGATTATAGGGAAATTGAACTGGCAGTGGAAAAGCAGAGAAGCAGTAGAATGCAAGAAGCATTTCTTTGGTGATGGTTTTGAAGATGCTTCTTCCTTATATTGTTTTGTAATGATTTTGATGATGCTTGTTCCTTATACGTGATTTTTTGTAAGCTCTTAGGAGATAAGACTGACACCTCCATTCATCACCGTGCCAGCATGTGATAATAGTTACGGGGAAGAAGGTATTCACTATTCTGTGTTAATGTGGGTGATTTTTTTTCCTGTTGTGTTTTTTGTGGGGTTGGTGTGAGGTTTTTGTTTTTGGGGAGGTGTTCTTTTTTTTTTACTCAGAACAAAGAAAGTCGATATTTGATTCTCAGTTGGATTTACAGTGAATCAATGGGAGTGTCAATATTTCTGTGTAGATAAATCTGCATATAATTTTAGATCAGCTTTTTTATCGTGGGTTGTGTATTTATTAACAGCTAAACATAGTTACTAACAATTCTGAAAATGCTTCTGCCATTAATTGGGTCTGATTTTCTGTGCTTTAAGGTCATCTTGCCACTCTATTCAAAAGCAGAATGGTGTGCCTCCAACAGCAAAAGTGTTACTTGAGGTTGTAGCTCAGGGAAGATCTCTGCTCTTGGAAAATTCTTTTTGAACAAACAGCTGAACAGTTTTGTTCTAAGACTAAAAGGGAAATACTATTCAGATACGTAATTCATCACATTAAGTTCTAATGTGGCTAATTTTGAAGCCTTAGTCTTTTTTGTCAAGTAAGTAAGTTATTAGCATGAGGAGGACTGTGACCCTAATTTGCAAAGTCTGTTCATTTGTTTTATGTGGGTGACAACTGTGAAATAATATCAGCCATCTGATACTTCAACTGTTCTGTCAGGGAAAGAAAATAAATATTCTCAAGTTTCAGGGGACATGAAATGAAGTTTGATGTGAGCTATGCCACTGAAACCATAGAAGAGCTGATGTAAAATGTTTACTCCACGTGTAATGACAATCCTTATCAGCCAAGTTCAGAGGATTAAAGATTAATCATTTCACATTAGAATGAGAGAAGCTTTAATTTCCCTCTCACTTTACTCTTGGCTTTCCAAAGTGTGTCAGTGTCAGCAAAAAAAACCCACCCAAAATTAACTATGCAATCTAGACCATAACTCAAATTTCTTCCACCTATCATAATTCAAGTTGACATCTAAAAAAAATAAAAATAAAATCCAAACACAAAATTATTCAGTCAGAAACTCAGTGAAATAAGAATAAAGGACATCCAAAATGTATTGTGAATTTACATTCTTCTTTGACTATGAGAGTAAAGAAAAATAATCTTACTATATTTGCATGTGTGTTTCAAAGACAGAATACAGACTGATAGATATGTTTATGTTTTCCGTTATCAAAATATATTCACTTCCTTATGATGGGATTGTAGACAGCAATAGCTAGGTACTTCTAATTATTTTAATATCCTGTTCCATCTGCCGAATTATTCTCAGTTGCCTCTTTCAAAAAAACACCCTGTTAAACAAGAAAAAGGGTCATTAATAGCTTGTTTAAAGGGTCTTTGGCTCCACCTTGTGTCCATTGTGCTTTCCTAAACAATCTGACATGTTACGTAAAAAGAAAGACAAAAGTGGAGTGAAATTTGCTACTTAAAATCTAAGGGAAATTTTACTATTGACATTTGTGATGTTGGATTTCACCTCATTAAGCTCAACAAGGAGTATCAAAGCTCAGAATACAGTAATATTATCATATGTCTCTCCATTCAAAAAGTACTCGGATATGATTTGTATTTCCTGGAAGGAATCTTCAACTTCTACAGGTTAATCCTGCAGTTGTATTAGAGTTTTACTAGGAAGCTAGGAAAAGTAATGTGGTAGGTAAATGGCAATGCATTGTGATCATACACTGTAGATTAGCTAACCTTTGAAAGGAAAACCAGATTTTGCAATCACTATACAGATTCAGTTAGGCTGAATCTGAAGTTAATTCTATGAAAAACAACCTTTCTCTTCGACGTTCTGCTATAGTAGACGTGTTACTCTGCAAACAGCCTCTGTAATCTTATAAAGGAAAAGTTACTGGCCTAAAGTTAGGCAGAATTCTTCAGATGAAGTTACATGCAGAATTCCAGTTCCTGTGTCCTGCTTTTTTATACTTTTCTGCTCCTCTTCAAAGTTATTCTGACAATAATGCAGAGTAAAGCTGAGTTGAGTATTATTACTAGATAGTGGCCACCAGATGAGTGACCAAAGTTCTTTATTAGTGCTTTCCCTTTCTGAAAGGGAAGAGAAAGGGAATAAGAGAGAGAGAGACTAAGGGATAAGAAAAGTGAAACAGAGTAAAAGAAAGAAACAACACACACACACAAAACAATAAAAATACAATAAAAACACAATAAAAAGCAATATGTAGGAATATATACAAAACTAATTGCACAGGAGCTGGATTCTGAAACTGTATTCAGGAACACATGGCTGGGATTAGTGGTAAAATAAACAGAGTCCTCCCTGGTCATTGAACAAGAGGGTTTATTGCTTACAATCCCTCAGTTTTTCACTTAATATAAGATATATGGAATGGAATCCCTTGTTGGTCAGTTTAGTGTCATCTGTCTAATCTGCTCCTCCCCACAGCTGTGGTTTCTTACTGCATCCCCGATGTGGCACACAGTAATTAGCAGTTTCATTGGTCTCCATAAGAGAAAATATAAGCAACAGCTTTTCTGCATGCCTGTCCCTGGTGGTAACTATAAACATCAAGTGTCATCACTTGTAGAAGCAAACGCTCTGTGGAAACATGCTGTTACAGAAAATACATTTACTTAGAGAAACTTCATTAAAAAGTAAAATCACTGATGAGAATTAGTTCTGTTGTAGCTCAAATCAGGACATTCTATGATTTGTATGTTTGTCTTACCTAGATGTTTTGTTTTCCTGTTTTGAAATTTTAATTTTAGTTGATCTACAGCACTGAAGAGAAGAATTTGCTGATATAAATTTTAATCAACCAGACTATTTAATAAATTTAATGTTAAGATTATAGTTTCCCCCCCTGGCTTTATTGTTTTTTGGGTTTTGTTTGTTTGTTTGCTTGTTTGCTTGGTTGTTTTTTCTGTTTGTTTGTTTGGGGTTTTTTGGTTGTTTTCGTATTGAAAACGATTGCATAGTTCAGTGATCTTATGTCAGTTGGAAAATAAAGCTTAGAGAGAGAAAAAATGGCAGTGCTCTGTAGGGCAAGAAAGGAGAACTCTCTGCTCATTTTCCTATTTTTTCTCCAAATTACACTAATTTCTTTTCCTAGACCTCTTCCTCATTTGTCTCTAGATTCATAATAATTATAATCTTCCCTATTGCAGAGGAAAGTAAAGGACTCAGAAAACCACTGTGCTGTCCAGAATTCAGGAGCACGTTACTGACATCACTGCTCTCTGGCTTCTGTCAGTAAGCCATCACTTACCGGTATATGAGCTACAGACAATGGTCACCATGGTAGCTAGAGTTAGATCTCTATGATAATAAAACAGTCTTGTCTGGTATACAGATTTTCAGCAACCTTCAGGGGTTCGTATGTTTGTATTGCTGGTTTAAGGTCAGTGGAATTTGTTGTACTGCTTCTTCGGCTTTATTTCTTTTGTAGTGGTACAACTTCTTTTCTAGTCTACACAACTTCATAAAAAAGTACTCAGAATTGCTCTCAGTCATAGGAAAGAAAGTTGTAATATATTTGGGAAAGCATTTTGAGCTTGATTAGATATTAGGAGTTAATTACTACTGCAAGGTGCTACTAAAAAGAAACTTTGGCACAAATGGCATGCTGAGGAAAACAAGATTCTTCTTTATCTACTGCCTATAAGGACAAATATACACTCAGTGCAACTATTCCCAAGTCCATCCTTATCTATTCCCTAGCATACACTAACATTAGAATATGCAGCCCTCTCTTTTAAGAAACTCTACAGTGTACAGGTTGTTACTGTATGGCATGGATCATTTTAACCTGTACCCAGAGTCTCATCTACTGGATTTGCTCCCAAGAGAAAAAAAGAATTGCAAGCCAAGGCTTCTATGCAGGGGATTGCACGAAAACATGAATGTAGCAATCAAAGTATGTTGTGGCAATATTGTGGACAACTCAGAATTTGAGAGATCAATGATAAAAACCAAACCAAACCAAACCCACCATAAAATGTGAAGGTCAAAATTATAAAAAACCAAAACCAGTAATCAGTCTGGCAGCAAGCTTCAACAGTTTAAATAAGGTAATACAGGATATATTACCTCAAGAATGTGTTAATAAATTACCAAAACCCCACATGCCACTAACCTTAGCTGTGTAGTCTTTTGTGGTTTTGTTTCCTGTTCTGTAGTTGCAAAAGCCTATAACAAATACCTGTATGTCTTCATGTTTTTCTTTTGTACAGGGTGTCACCTACCCTGAAAATCTAAGGATATTCCCTTTGTTACCTTGAATAAGAACTCTACTCACAACATACACAAGCATAGTTTTGGTTATATAATAGCAGGTCCAAAAGAGAACACTCACTGTAACAAATGGCTACTCTTTTTGTGTGTATTTGTGTGTGCTCATGCAACTTAAGCCATCTTAACTGTTGAATTAAACAGGTGTATTTGAAAAGTTAGTTCTTTTATATGTCTTCTTATTATTCGTGGTCCAATAAGGAAGGCTATTTTTATTGCAATTGTTTTCAGTATTTAAATATATTCCATCACCAGGTGAGTTTTTAAGAAAACAACCTATGTAGATTCTGAAGTACATAATGTAAATTGTATATAAGCATCTCATTTTGTCTCAGATAAAGGTAATTGAAGTACTGCCTACTTACCTGAAGCCTACTAAGAATTAAAATAAAGCTTTTTATAACAACAAAGAGTTGTTGTACCTTTCTAGTCATTAACAATTATGTAAGGAGGATGTTTAGAATTTTTTTAGAGTACTAAATACAGCCTTATTTGATTTGTCTTCAGTCAAGTACTGCAGCAACTGGTTGTTGGTATTTGCATTCTTTTAATCTAATAATATCAGAGCTCTCTTCCTCCTTGAAGAAAACATGGCTTTAGACATTAATGTAGGGTATACGCTCCAAAGAACTGAATTACAGACTTGACACATTTGTGAGTCATTTCCCCCATAGTGAAGAAAGAATGGTTAGCTTTTTTTTCCTACCATTCAGCTGTCATATTTTCATTGCTGAATGAAACTGAGATATAATGAAGAGTGAGTAGGTACTGGGTCATGGGAGGAGACAATGTCAGCGGTGTTTCAGTGTGATTCTGATGGATTTTGTCTTGACAGTTGTGGTGGGTTGAAGTTTGCCCCCAGCATTAACTTTTAGCCAGACCAACTCAGTTAGAAGCTGATGAAGCTGTATTTACAAGCAAAAACTACACTCCACAACAGAATGCAATGAATATGTACAAAATACACATTTATATATTTTTTTACAATATTATGTATTTACAATATTATACAGATATTTACAGTTAGCAAACAACGCAAAAATCCCTCTGGTCAAAAGACCCAGGAAGCTCTTCCACTACCCCCACAAACTCCCCCATCCCAAGAGAGGGAAAAAGGAGTCAAGAGAGAAAAAGCTGTGGGTTAGACTTATCCCAAGTCTAGCCAGAAGCACGTTATCTTTTCCCAAGCAAAGCAAAACAGCCAAGATCAGAAGAGAAGAGAAAAGGAAATGGGAATGTGAAGAATTGTTATGATACAGCTTCTCTTATCCCAGACATTTATCAGATGAATTTATTTAGAATAATCTTTTGTTTTCCTTTTTACACCCAATAGTGATTTATTTACATTCTTCTACTTTTCTGCTCAAAATCTTCAGCTAAATTTTAAAGGTATAGCTTAAAACTACCACAACAGTAAAGAATTTTTGAGACTTAACAGAATCAGAATTTTGGGGAAAAGATACAAATTCCTAATCCCATTGCTAGATTCCCTTATTTTATTTGTTGTTCCTGAAGGAGCTTTCATGGAATCCTGGTCTTTCACTTGTTTAGGATCTATAGCAATAATTATTTGCTTTGTGTTACCCAAGAGAGCTGAGGAAACTATTCTTGGCTCCTCCATACTCATTTCATGATCCCCACAATGTTTAAACTTCTAATTCTTATTAAGTTCTTGTTATTCGAAGGAAGTAGTGATTTAATATTCTGTTTTCTCTCCTTTATGTTAACCACAGTAAAATACTCCTCAGCTTTAAATCCATTTATTTATGCTAGCCTGTTAAATCACCTTTTTTTTTTTCTTTTTTTTTTCTCATCACTGATTCTTATTTGTAAATCTTCCATATAGGTGGCTGAATTGTTGAAAATCCTTGTTGTGAAGGCACCCTATGCACAGAATTATGCCCTAGATATTGCCATAACTTGTCCCAACCTGTTTTGGTCACATCCCCCGCTTTCCCCTCAATTCTGGAGTGGGTGCTCAGCCCAGAGCTGAGCAGATGAAGACCATGAGTCAGCCAGATGCAGTAAACAACCCAACCTGCTTTCTTTGGCGTAAACAAGATCATGTGCGATGCTCATGTTACGCTTGTGCTCCTTACAAGTTTGGGCATAATTCTAGCCACAACCTTGGTCATAGGCTGACAGGGCTCATCATGGTTGACTGCTGGTCCAGTTCAGGGCTCAAGTAATGTATAAGTATACCATAAACAGTAAACAAGTCACTCTTTGCCTGAGCACTTTCCTTAAGCTCTGCTTTTACTGTTAAGCTATTGCTTCTATCAAGCTCTGTTCATTTGCACATGTACTACCGGCCTCTGAAATCTGGAGAGAAGCCAGCAACCCAGAAAGTGCCACCATGCCTTGGTTTACCCAGAAGTCCTTTCAAAGAGTCTTTCACAAGCTGCTTTGCAACCATAGCCAGCTTGCATCATAATTGCCAGTCCCATTGGTAGGAAAAGAGCCACTGCATCTTAAAGGCACTGAACCTCTGAGGGTAAGCCTTACTCAGTCGGGGGGAGGACTAGCCTGAACCTCATCAAGTCCTAACAGCCATGAGCTGCAGACCTGCTAGCCAAAGCCCCTCGTGTACCAGCTTGCAAAGCAGGAATTATGTTCGGCCGCATCCTGCATGACCCTGCAGTTGTGGGAGAAGAGGAACTGCCCATACTGCTCCACAGCCCTCTAAGTCAAAAGCTGACCCAGGGTGATTCAGTGCTGGGACCATCTGTGAGCATCTTGTATAATCATACGAAGGACAGTCTCGTAGTCTTAGAAATGGCAGAGCAGTTGCTGAGAGGAACTCGACAGCACTAATTTGCTTTTGAGCTGAACCAGGGGAAAGCTGCGCTGCTTTGTGCCGCATCCCCCCGACAGCTTCCGCTGTCTGGAAGGGACCACTCCGAGGGAGATATCCAAGCCTGTTGGCAGAAGTCTGCACCACACCCTGCATCCGTGGGAGAAAGCCCCCATCACTGCTTCCGGAGGGACCACCCCAGGAGCCAGTGCCGGTGCTGCAAGCCCCTGAGTCTTGGCAGTGACCAGCCACAGCAGCCCTGCCAAGTAGAATAGAACGGAATAGAATTAGCCAGGTTGGAAAAGACCTTTGAGATTGAGTCCAACCTATCATCCAATACTATGTAATCAACTAAACCATGGCACCAAATGCCACATCCAGTCCCCTTAGCCCAGAGCCAGTCAGCATAGTTTAATGCTAGCTTATCTACAAGTGATACACTGTGTCTTTTCAGTGTCCACATGTTCAGCCCCAGATATGGTTCAGTTTAAAATCCCTGTGCCTGTAGCTTGTGTGGTGTTGTGAATTAAGCTTTTTAAGTAGCCTCCCCAGCAACACCTGGAGTCACAGATTGTGATCGCATTCGATTTAAGACTCTGAAAGGTTCCTTTAACTTGTGTTGCCCTGACTAATTTTGTCTTATTAGCTGTTTAAAGCTGCAACTGCCTTGATGGACAAGCAACAGAATTGTACCTTTGGTTCTTAATTGAATAACTAATTTGTAAATTTTTCTGATTGGGTTTGAATTGTTATGCTGTACCAGTCTATGGGATATTCTTATGGCCATGAGCTAGAATCTGCACATAAATATTGATAAATGGTTATTAATACATTTTTAATATTAATACAATTAATATTACTATTTTAATAAATAAAAAAATAATAACCTCTTCATTACAATCCTCTGTAAAACTTGTCTGATCCTTAATAACAACCCAGGAAAAAATAGTGGCCAGAAGAAAAGCTTCTAAACTTGCCCTCATGAAGAGCACTTTATAGCTTCCCTGAATATATGGATGAAACTTAGAGGATTAATCTCATTTCTATTTAGATGTATTTCTAAATTTTGTAATGGCATCTCTTCCTCCCTTTAATATTTTGATCAGACTAGTCACCTCATTGGCTGCAGAGAGTGAATGTTCCTAAAACCAAACATTTCTTTCTAATTACTCTTAAGGGTACCTTAAACTGTAGCTACTATATATTACACTATCTTAATAAAAAATTATTTTTAAATTATTGGCTAATTAATACAGAGAGCTTTTGTAGAGCTTTCCAAAGTGGGAAAATTTGTCATATATATCTTGCTCATTGAACTTTTGGGGTTTCTAAGTAGTCATCATGCTCACAAATCATTCAAATAGCTCATCACAATGGCAGCTGGCTTTAAAGAAGTCAAGCAAATAAAAGGCAAGGAATACTAAAAGGAAAAATAAACCAAAAGAGACATTTGTGTAATAGCAACTTAATTTCTGCAATAGCTTCAGGAAACACACAAACAAGAGAAAGGGAAAAAATAAATAAACAAACCAACATTCAACTTGGAAACTTGAGTTTGCAGCACAATTATTCAGAGTGACAAATGAAACAAATCAATTCAGACTTGAAATCCATCCAATTTGAGTTAGGTTTGCAACATTCAAAGGCAACTATTCAAGTGCTCAGTATAATTCACTGAAACCCTTTTATTGGGAGTGAAAGCTATTCAATTATGAAAGGAAATTAGTCTCAATTGTAATCAGTTAAGGATCAAGCTGAGACATGATCAAAGAACATCAATTACCTTACATACATTTTTCTGGTAAAATGCAAGAAAATCATTAAGGCTTGTTTCTATGTCTCTTTTGATAAAGTACAGCAAAATTACTAAGTGTCAATTAACATGCAATATCCACATTCTTCTACTGCAAAATAAAAAGTTCTAGGGAATGATTACTAAGTGTATGAATACTATTATCACAAATAACTCATTCAAGATTGTTATTGGTGATTTTTTCAGATCCTATTGAAACGGTCAATGGCATAAATTGTTGTCACAGTTCCCTGAATTTCCCAATGGCTTGAAGCAGAACATTTCTTCCCTTTCTCTTGAAATGTTCTGAATGTGTACACACACATATGCATAAGAATCTAGAACTATAAGAGCTATCTATACAGGACTCCAGAATTTTTGGATGAAATAGCTGATATATAACTCTTCAAAGTAAATCTTCCTTTTGTCCATTGTGTTGTCATCTTCTCTCAAATCTTTCTTTGTAGTCTAGGCATTTTCAAAAGTTTCTGTGGTTGGAACAACTTAAATGCAGCCATCTAGAGTCTGGTTTCTAATTCTGCAGGCAGGTCTTTGCCTTCTTAGGCAAATTCCAGGTTGGTTGTCCTGGTTAGCTCCTATGTCCAGGCATATTCCCCAACAATATCCTACCACTGAGAAGACCTGGATGTGCACCAGAATGATTTACATATTAGAGACTGAAGGAAGAAGAGCTAATCATAAGCAGCAAAAGGGTGTCATGACATGTTACAGTCATGTCTCCCCTCAGTAGATGTCTCTCAGAGTTTACTAGTAGTTCAAATTTCTTCATTTTGTTCTTACCCTGCCTCTTCCAAAATGTACTTCAGAAATATTTTAAATATTAATATAATTCAAACTTCTTCACCAAAGGCTCTTAAAAGTCTTGAGATACATGGAAAGATCATCAAATTAAGGGAAAACTGCTGAGAAGATAAAAAGGAGGGTGTGAAAACAAATGCTTGTTTTTTTTCACAGGTGAGGAAGATCACAACAAAGGAACTGTGTCATGGCCTGTCCTTGTTATCTAGTAATTTATTTAAGGCAATAAAGGCCAGTGTTCTCTGAAGAACTGCAAAAAGACCTTTAAACATTCTTCAAGAAAACTGTACATTAATTTCAGCTTAGATAAAAATAATGTAATGCACTCAAAAATGAATGCTTGTTTACATGTAGCCTGTACCTGGTGCTAAAATATGTTAGTTCCTTTATTACCCAGTGACCCCCTCCCAGGCAAAGAAGGGGAATCAGGAAAAGGAGAGAAGATCCACAGGTTGAAATGAAAACAGATTGAATGAAATAGACAAATTAATATCAGGATGTATAAAGCTGTACTCAGCTCAGCAAAAGTGGTCTTCCTTGTTTTATACTGAGTATGATGCTTATGATATGTGATACACAAGTGAGACAAGTGGAGTCAGCTATCCTAGCTGACTTGGAACTGTTAATGGTCTGAGGTCAGTGGCTGGCCTGTAATTCTGTACCAGCAACACCAGGACAATAACCCAAAAATGACACACATAATGATGTGCTCTGAGCTTTCCATTAAAACACAGGAATCAGATCTTGGGGTTATAATGGATAGTTCAATGAAAACAACTTCTTCATGGCAATCAATTAAAAAATTATACAGGCAAACAGAAAGTATTCCTACCCTAAGAAAGATATATTGGAACTGCAAAAAGTATGGAGAAGGAAAAATAAAGCTCTGTTATGTCCTTATTATATGAGACTATAAGGCTTTTCAGTCTGGAAAAACTAAAATGAGGTGAAAGAGTGTGACAGAGATGCATAAAGATGTAAATGGAATGGGAAAGGTGAAAATGGAAAAGGGGATTTCTTAGACATGTTCACTTAGTGACTGACCAAGTTACTGGAGTAAAAATTCACCAATGATTGTAGAAGCAAGCACCTCACCTTATCTTGAAAGTCTACGATGTTATTCATTATCATGACATGTGATATTGGTGTGATTACTAATATCACTGGCTTAGCTGAGCTTATATTTGTCTTTAGGCATCATCTTTCTGTCAGTGTAGAGACATGAGACCAGGTTACACTGACATAGTAATCTGGCATTTACTTGTTCCAACTGATCAATTGTTTGCCTTATTATCACTATAATTGTAAAGCCAGAAAAGAATCGTTAATATTGCAAAATACTGAGCTCAGTATTTTACATTTTCCATACCATATGACATCATGCTTTGAACATAAAGCTGGTGGAAGAAGGAAGGGAGAATCTTTGGAGTGATGGTGTTTGTATTCCTGAGTAACCATTCCTTGTGATGGACCCCTGATTTCCTGGAGATGGCTGAACATCTGCCTGCTGATGGGAAGTGCTGAATGAATTCTTTGCTTTGCTTTGCTTTGCTTGTGTGCAAGGCTTTTGCTTCATTGTATTTATCAAATGTTCTTACTTTTGCACTTCTGATTATCTCCCCCATCCCAGCAGGATGGAGTGAGTGAGCAGCTGTGTGGTACTTAGTTGCCAGCTGGGGTTAAATCACAACACCCTCAAAACCCCCTGTTGTATCGAGTTTTTGATTGGGTGAGGATCTGGAGTTTTAAAGAAAAATACTTTTAAGAATGGTGATAAGAGTAACTTAAAATGACTACATTTTAAAAGTTTTCCTCATTTTTATCAGTATTTTTGAATAAGAAGAGCTAAGTTCAGAAAGTGTCCTTAACTTTGATTTGCTTAAGCCTATCAGAGGATCATTAGTTTTAATAACCTTTGATATACTGTGAAGTTATATGGCAATTTACACATGATATGCTCTCTTAAAAAATGTGTTTTGCATCCCTATATTAATATTTTAAGTAATATAATATTCACTATTTCTTAAGTAAGAAACACAATGATCTCTTCAGGAAAAGTTTTGTAGTATGGCACTTTCTGTGAAAGGTATGGCTAGGAACATATATTGTATGAGAAGTGTTATGGCTGAAGTTTGGACTGCAAATCTTCATCTGTAACAACAAAACAAAAAACAACCCCCAAACAAAACCCAAAACTCAACCCCCCAAAATACTATGACACACAGACACAAAATAAACCACCCCAAAACAAACAGAAGAAAACCAAACTAACAACCAAGAAATGTTTATGACACCACAGAATGGGATTCATTTCTCTTTGGAAATTGTTATTAGGTGGATTGTCACAACCTGGCTTCCCAAGAGAACCCTGGGCAGCAGGGGACTTTGCGCTAAAATTTCCCTAGGAGTAGATTAAGGTGAGCTGGCACCAAAATGCTGAAGAGAAAAGTTTATTAGATTAATGAAAACTCTTGTTCACTTGCACCTAAAGGATGTTTGGCTGGAATGGAGCCAATAGAAAATGGAAAGAAAAACCAGAGAAGACAAGAGAGAGAGAGGAGAGAAAGAGAGAGAGTCAAGAAGTATGAGGAAAATAAAGAGATCACCACCCTTGGTTCCATCAACAATTTCACAGGATTAGACCAAGCTCTTGGTGGTGGGTCCCAGGCCGGGAATGATGCTGACAGCAGGACCAAATAGATGAAACTTGAACAACCCAAGACATAAGACCTTGGAAAGAAGCTTGGAGAAGTTCCAACTAGTTTTAGGATTGGCTCCCTCTCTTTGTGAATTCTTGCTACTAAAGCCAATTTGGAAACATTCAGTTTGATAATTCTTTGAGCTGCTGTCATAGTTATGGCTATTAATTTATGAAAACAATATGAACTTTATTGATTAATATAAAAATATTAATAACTTTTAAACAGTGTATATATGCAGATTCCAGTGCACGTTCATGGATACATCTTCCATAAACTCATACAGTTTAACAATTTCAAACCAAATTAGGAAAATAAAAAACAGTTATTCAATAAGAACCAAGAATGAAGCTCTGCCACTTGTCCACCAGATGGCAACTCAAAAAGACACCTGGTGGCTTGTACAGTGGTAGGGCTAGGTGGTCACATGGGCTGGCTATTAGCTTGCAGGTCTGCAGCTTTGTGCAACAGCCACTTAGAACTGCTGAAATGGATTTGGGCAAGTTCTCCCCACTTGGCAAGGCTAACAAATGGGGCTCAGTTCCTTTGAAGGCATGGTGGCAGCTCCTTCCTACTGGTGGGACTGTAGATATGAAGTTAAGCAGTAGTTTCAGTACATCTTATGCAAAGGAGTCTTTGCTAGTTTCTGGGTAAACCAAGGCACAACAGCACTTACCAGATGGCAGGCTTCTTTCCAGACTGCAGTCAAAGGCAGAGCACATGCACAAGGGCAGCACACATGCAAGTAACAACGGCAGAAGCAAAAGAGCAATAGCAAAAGAGCAAAAAGAGCAAGTTGTATACAATTTGGGTTATTAGAATTTGCTCAAGGTTTGGTGAGACCCCACCTGGAGTACTGCATCCAATTCTAGAGCCCCTATTACAGGAAGGATCTGGATGTGTTGGAACATGTCCAGAGAAGGGCCACGAGGGTATTTAGAGGGCTGGAGCACCTCTCCTATGAGGACAGACTGAGGGAATTGGGGCTGTTCAGTCTGGAGAAGATAAGACTCTGAGGAGACCTTATTTGTGGCCATCCAGTATCTGAAGGGGGCCTACAAGAAAGCTGATGAAGGATTTTTTAGGGTGTCAGGTAATGATAGGACTAGGAGGAATGGAAAAAAATAGAGAAATGGGTAGATTCAGATAGGATGTTAGGAAGTTCTTCACCATGAGGGTGGTGAGATACTGGAACAGGTTGCCCAGGGAGGTGATGGAAGACCTCATCCCTGGAGGTTTTCAAGGCCAGGTTGGATGTGGCTCTGGGCAACCTGATCTAGTGTGAGGTGTCCCTGCCTATGGCAGGGAAGTTGGAACTAAATGATCCTTGAGGTCCCTTCCAACCCTAACAATTCTATGATTCTATGATCTTAGCACTGTCCTGGTTTGAGGCTGGAGAGATCTTCTCTTGCCCATGAGAGGGGCAAAAGAATAACACTCACACAAATGGATTGCAAAGTGATGGAAAGTTTAAATGGAAAAGCAGCAAGTGTTGTACAGAAGTTGCAAGCATAGTGACAAAAGAATCCCAAAGCGTGCAGAGTTCCCTATAGCACACCCAAAAGCTTCCCAACACTTCCCTTCTCCCCACCTGATGGTACACCCAAAACCCCCAGGGCTCTTTCTTCCCCCCACTGCTAGGCTAGTCTCTGGCTGGCCAGGTCTGAGACTGCCTTCTCTTCCTGGCATTAGGCCTAGCCAGGCCTAAGAGGCCTTGAGATACTCCCCCACTGTTACCCAATAGGGAGCATCTCCCACGGGAGCAGAGAGGGAAGAAAGAGGAAGAGAGGGACTTTGCAGATTGATTTATAGGGTGCAGGATATTATGGGTATGAAATATGCTGCTTCCTGTGTCCACCCACTGGGTTGGACCTTCTGGACACCAGGGATGTAGCTTATGTGGCAGTAACAGGAGGCACCCAGCCTAAACTGCCACAGGCACCTGTGTAAATTTTATTTAAGGAGTTAAACATGCATATACATACACATATACATGAAAATATTCAAGATTATAATTCTGCACATTTTTTTTTGTGTGAATCTTCTTCTAAGATTAATTTGTATAAGGTTTAGAATACCTGTGTGTTAAGTATGTATAAATACTTTCACTAACACTGGCCAGACTAGGGTTTGGGGGTTTTGGGTTGGTTTTGCTTACTGGGAAAATGTGAAAAGCTTATGCTGTCTTCTGTTAATCAAATAATTTGTGTGAAAAGATACAACAGAGTAAACTTTTCAGTCTCTTAGAAACGTGTTTTTGTTCAATAGTGCTGTGGATCCATGTGGTGGGTTCAAAATTTCCCCCAACATATAATTGCCAGACTAGCTCAGCTGGAAGCAAATGAAGCTGTATTTACAAGCAAAACGACAATATAAAATGAAATGCAATGAATGTGTACAAAATATACAATACAGGTAAATACAGGTATTTACAATTTATAAACAGCACAAGAACCCCGCTGCACAAACCAGGGGAGCTAGTAACAGCTTCCCCTTCCCTGCTCCCTACCCTTCCCTGTACATGATAGAGGAAAGAAAGAGCAGAGAGTTACTTTGTTAGATACTCAGCCACAACAAAAAACACAGCCAAGGCCAGCCAAGCCAAGCAGAAGCCAGAGTTAGTATCTGCTAGAGTAAGGAAGCTGAAAGAAGAGAAAGTTAGTCTAAACCAACTTTGTAAGTATCATTATTTTTACTTATCGTTATTTTCCTTTTACAATCAATAGCATTTTTTTTTTTGCATTCTACCATTTTCTGCTCAAGATCTGTTGAAAATTTTCCAGGCACAGCCTGAAACTGCCACAACCCACAACTGATTATAATTATGCCTCACCTCTGATTCTATTTTGAGTGAATATTTAGCTTCAGAAGGCTAATACCATGTCAGCTACTTGCCAGTTAATGACAAGAAAATCTTAGCCATCTTTTGTTCAAGATCATTTAACTTTCTTTGATACTAAGGTTTTTCTCAGAAATCTGCAAAATAAGCAGTGGCAGCCAATTATTCAAGTTAAGTGGGGAGTGAGAATGCATCATTTACTCTTTAGCCTTCATTAAGCCTGGCCCAGCTGCCTCTCCAAGGTGGTACAAAGGGTGTTGCTTGTCAAAAGATAACAAGAAAGAGAAGGTAAAGACAAACCTGTCAGCCTGTGGCTAGCTTGGGAGCTGGATCTTTATGGGAAGATTTTCACAAATACAGAAGCTATTAGGATAACCACTTGATGGCTTAATTTCAAAGGATCAAACATCACTGTCTATATCATTGAATTTATCCTATATGAACTGCTCTATTGCAAGGTACTGTGCAAATAAGAAAGAAAGAAAGAAAACTACTGCATTAAGCCAACATACATAATTTTGCACTAATTTCTGTAATGTTAAAAAAACCAAGTATTAAAAAAGTATTTTGGCTAAGAAATGTAACCAAATTTTATTCACTCAAATTTCACCTTATGAAATAGAATAGAATAGAAAGAATAGAATAAACCAGGTTGTAAGAGACCTTCAAGATCATCGTGTCCAACCTATCATCCAACACCACCTAATCAACTAAACCATGCAACCAAGCACCCCATCAAGTCTCCTCCTGAACACCTCCAGTGATGGTGACTCCACCACCTCCTCGGGCAGCCCATTCCAATGGGCAATCACTCTCTCTGTGTAAAACTTCCTCCTAACCTCCATCCTAAGCCTCCCCTGGTGCAGCCTGAGACTGTGTCCTCTCTGCATATGTACTGCATACATATATTCTGCATATAAATACTGCATACAGAAGCACATTAATGCACAGGGATGTTAGCAACACTAATATAAATGATTTCTGAAAACTTGTTGTAGTTGTTTCTTAAAAATGCAAACATACTTCAGTGTTCCAAAGTTCTTTTGACTGGTTAACAAAACAAATTTAAAGTTCCATTATGGTAGTTAAATCTTCTCTTGATTTGTTAAATTGCTAAACAGATTTCAAGAAGGCTCTGCTCTGAGACTTCCATAAATATGAATGCTGCCTGGGGCTTCTGCAGGTTTATGCAATCATGGAACTGGAATCAAATCTAGAAAATTCTGCTAAGTAAATAAAAATAAATAAATAAATAGTCTTGCTGTTTGGCTGACAATAACATGGTCATCTGTTTTGTCCCTTCCTCCACAATAAAATAATACTTTGTTGCAACCAAATTACTTCATGATTGTAGCCACAATGGTCACTGGGTAATAGGGATGGCAAATGCTTAGATCTTTTTTCATAGGCTTGTAAAAGGTAATGTTCTTCCACCTTAACATTCTTCCACATGTTTATATTAGGGAAAAAGTCTGTTATAGAGAATAATGTAATTAAAAAGCAGAGCAGATGGTATTTGTAGTAAGAAAATTATCCTTAGTTGAGTACTAAAGCATAGATTAAATTTTGTTCATACAGGAGACACTATGCCAGCCAGAAACAGAGGCAAAAGCTGGCAAGAATAATTTCTAAACACTTCAGGCAAGCATGTGAATTTGAGACTACATTTTACTCATCTCTGAGGCTGCTCAGGACTGCTATCATTCCCTACTATGATCACTTTGTTCTTTTGAAGGTCTGGAATATTTTTTATGTTGTTGAAGATATCTTTACAGCCTGTGGTAGTTGATGATTGTCCAAGTCCCACTGCAAGAGATGTTTGGAACAAAACATCTGAGGCAGCAGTGTGCCCATGTGGCCAAGAAGGCCAATGGCATCCTGGCCTGTACCAGGGACAGTGTGGCCAGCAGGAACAGGGAGGTCATTGTGCCCCTGGACTCAGCACTGGTTAGGCCACACCTTGAGTACTGTGTCCAGTTTTGGGTCCCTCAGTTTAGGAAAGATGTTGACTTGCTGGAATGTGTCCAGAGAACGGCAACAAAGCTGGTGAGGGGTTTGGAGCACAAGCCCTGTGAGGAGAGGCTGAGGGAGCTGGGGTTGCTTAGCCTGGAGAAGAGGAGGTTCAGGGCAGACCGTATTGCTGTCTACAACTACCTGAAGGGAGATTGGGGGTTGGTCTCTTGTCCCAGGCAACCAGCATCAGAACAAGAGTGCACAGTCTCAAGCTGCATGAGGGGAGGTTTTGGCTGGATGTTAGGAAGATGTTCTTTGTAGAAAGAGTGATTGCTCATTGGAATAGGCTGCCCAGGGAGGTGGTGGAGTCACCATCACTGGAGGTGTTTAAGAAGAGACTGGAGGGGTGCTTGGTGCCATGGTTTAGTTAATTAGATAGTGTTGGAGGATAGGTTGGACTCCATGATCTTGAAGGAGTCTTCTTCTTCCAACCTGGTCTGGTTTATTTATTTATAATAAATCCTAGGTATTGTATAATGCATTTTCTTACAAAGATGCCTATTTGGTTTTGTTTGAGGTTTTGAGCTCTGATCCAATGTGGGTTGCAGAAAATTACCATTCTTTTGTGACAGCTTAAAGTAGCTTGTGTAGTGCAATGTGTGGTAGACAAGAGGGGTGGTAAAGTAAATAAAAAACTAACAAACCATTGCACAGCATGAATAAAGAAATAGTGCAGACAGAAACAGATGAAGGCCTTTCTGACCCATGGTGTTTTTGCAGAGGCATATTTTAAGCACAGAAATGAAGATATGTATATGAAAGGCAATTATTCCGCTCTGGTAAATCCCTTCCTTTCATCATTATCTTCCCAAGCACTTACTTTCTGGAAGTGGAAAGTGTGTCCCTACCACATTTCTTATGACTGAATGAAGAAACAAATGTGAATATGCTCTGGTTCTCTTCTGCAATACCATGCATGGTCTGAAGTGTCAGTCAACATTAGCTTTGGATAGAATTTTGCACTAACTTTCAAATGGAAATTGGAAGCACTTCCGATCAGCAATTTCCTTAGAGCAGTGAAGGTGGGAAATTGGTTTTATAAGCATGTAACAAACTGAAATGAATTTTTCCAACGTTTTCCTTGTTAGTTTATGCTATGAAGAGCCTGCAGCTGGTGGAAAATTTTCCCGTTATTTTTGAATTACTTATATTCTCTTTACATTCATTAGGTCACTTCCCATGAAGCCTGAAAATTACTGCTAAAATTTGTGGGCATGTAGGCAATATTAATCAAACATCCACAGCATGTTCTGGTGTTTTAAATGTGCCTCTTTCAGAAACGATTATAACCCTATGCGTATCTACTTTCATTCCAACTTTAAATGTGAGACACAAGTCCTAAGGGACCGAAGCTGCTTGCAAAAACAAGCTAAGAATTTTGATGAAGGCGTTCAGAGATAATATTATTTCCCTAAACTATTGCCAGAACTCTTCAAATAGTTATTTTGAGTTTAGGGTGAAAAAGTTTCTTTTCCTTCCTGGAGAGAACCAGAAAGTGCCAAAAGTGCCAAAAGAAGATAAGCAGATGAAGTGTCTCCACTTCTGCTAAATGTTTACAAATAAACCAGTATAAATGATACAGAAAATGTGACTGTTGAGAAGGAAGGAAAGGGAGGGGGGAAATAAAAAACACCACAAAATCATCAATGGTAGAGGAGCTGCTCTAGGAGCATTCTCACATAGCAAACTAAATTGTAGTTTATCATTATAATAGTATAAAGATTTATTCCAAGGTTGGCAGGTTCTTGTAACCTACTGTTAAGTAGCCCAGGCTTATTAGTTATTGAATTTCTAGAAAAAAAAGAATAGATTCAATCTGCTCTTGACAGCTACAGCCACACTCATTAATTTTCAGGATGAGCGTTTTAGCTGGCAACTTGATAATGGCTCCATCAAGTGGTAAAATTGCTCCATTTCAGATTTTGCTACCACTTGTTAAGAAAAATTTGGCTTCTTCATTTTGGCTTGGAGATGCATTTGGCTCATATTTTGAACTATGAACACTGCCAAGAGCTTTCACAAGGTAGTTGTTCAAAATGGAAAGATTCATTACCACTAAAAAGGCCATCATTCACAGTGTGAACCCAAGTGGTTTAGAAGAGTGTGCGTGGATATGGATGGTCAGAGGTAGATAAAGAGTAGATGTTCATTTCCCCTCTCTTCTTTTATTATTTTTTTCCCCTGAGACTTAGAGAAACAATTCAGTTTTATGTTAGCATTGGATATTGGGTGATCTATGGCACTACACAATAGATTGACTTCAAAAGGTCTCATTTGGGTAAGTGAGGAAACAATGAAATTTGAGGTATTATAAGGGGAAAACAACTTTGTGTTGTTTAAAGGCTTGTGTGATCTTAAAGTTTTTTTTTCTTTTTTATTTTTTTTCTCCCCCTGTAACTGTAAAACTATACAACTGCCATATAGTGTGTATGTTATTTGGTTAACATGTACAGTCTTTTTGTAATACTTTATTAATAAAACACCTGCAATGCCAAGAAAATCCTGTTCTGCAGCTGATGGGCAGATATAGTCAAATATAACTCCTGAAAAACTAGGACTAGTAGATCATGGGTTATAAAGCTCTAAAGCATCAGTGCATCCTCAGGCAAATAAGCTGACAAAAAGTTCTACTTAGTGTGTAAACTATCTGCTACACTTAGGGTATATTCTACCTTCTTTGAGGACAAACAAATAAAGAAATAAACAAGAAACCAAATCTAAACTAGTAATATCCAGTTAAAAGTAGGGAAAAAAGCCAACCAACCATACCAAACCAAAACCAACTAAAACAAAACCCCCCAACCAACCAAAAAACCCACAAAACAGTAACAACAAAAAAACCTGAAACCAGATCAAAACAACAACAACAAACCAAAACCCCAGGCTGGATGTGGCTCTGAGCAACCTGATCAAGTGTGAGGGGTCCCTGTCTATGGCAGAGGGGTTGGAACTAGATGATCCTAGAGGTTCCTTCCAATCCTAGCAATTCTATGATTTGGGGTTATAGAACCCCAAAACCCACTTCTGAGTGTTTATTACCCATGCCTAATCATAGATTCACAGAATCAGTAAGGTTGCAAAAGACCTTAAAGATCATCAAGTCCAACCTGTCACCCAAGACCTCATGACTACTAGACCATGGCTTCAAGTGCCACATCCATTCCCTTTTTGAACACTAATAGGTAACGTTGATTTTGCTTTATTTCCACTTACAGCCATCCAGTCTTCTTCAGTTTCACACTTAGTGTTTTCTGTCTATACTTCGTCATGCTCATATTAATGGCGCATTTTAACCTTGGGATATTTTTTCTGGTTTGTTTTTGCCTTCTTTTTTTTGTGCCATCACATGCAGGACTGTAGACCAAGATTTCTGTAAATGTTCTTGCTTACATTTACATTCCTGGCTACATCTACAGCTGTAAATAGGCTATACCTAAATATAATTTCCTCTTTTTTCCTCTTAGAGAATTATTTATTTATGTATGTATTTAGTTAGTTAGTTAGTTAGTTATTTTTAATTTTTCTTAGTCTGCTACACAGGCAACAGACACATACATGTTCTCAGACACTGCTTTGGTGTTTTCTGGGAGTATGAGAGTTGAAAGGAGTGTGGGACAGAACTTTTATTTTCTTGTCTTTCATACAGAAAGAGCAGTGCTGGTTCACATCTGCTCTTTTTTTAGTAGAAAATGCAGGAGTAAAAGGTAGGTTTGGTCTAGTGTTTTAGAGATTTTAGCCATAAGACTGTATTGAGGATATCAGCAGTAATAAACCAGACAAAGTTCTTCTTGGAATAAA
Source organism: Dryobates pubescens (assembly GCF_014839835.1). Taxonomy (NCBI): domain Eukaryota; kingdom Metazoa; phylum Chordata; class Aves; order Piciformes; family Picidae; genus Dryobates; species Dryobates pubescens. The sequence continues at coordinate 34,050,009 of NC_071618.1, read as the reverse complement.
AAAGAATTTTATTTTTAAATTTTTTATTTTTTTAAATGATAACAATGTTGAAAGACTGGAACAGGTTTCTTAGAGAGGTTGTAGATACCCCATCCCTGGAAACATTCAAGGTCAAGTTGGATGGGATCTGAATCACCTGATCTTGTTGAAGATGTCTGGGCTTACTGCAGGGGGGTTGGAAGAATTAGTCTTTAAAGGTCCCTTAAAACACAAACCATTCTATGATTCTATGATAGTTCTAAGATAAAAAAAAAAAAGGACCTCAACCAACTGGACAGTTGGGTGGAGTCCAATGGAATGGCATTCAACAAGTCCAAGTGCCGGGTGCTGCACTTTGGCCATGGCAACCCCATGCAGAGCTACAGGCTGGGGTCGGAGTGGCTGGAGAGGTCCCAAACAGAGAGGGACCTGGGGGTGCTGATTGACAGCCACCTAAACATGAGCCAGCAGTGTGCCCAGGTGGCCAAAAAGGCCAACGGCATCCTGTCCTGCATGAGGAATGGTGGGGTCACAGGAGCAGGGAAGTCATTGTGCCCTGTGCTCTGCATTGGTTAGGCCACACCTTGAGTCCTGTGTTCAGTTCTGGGCCCCTTAGTTTAGGAAGGACATCAAGACACTTGAACGTGTCCAGAGAAGGGCAACAAGGCTGGGGAGAGGCCTTGAGCACAAGCCCTATGAGGAGAGGCTGAGGGAGCTGGGATTGTGTAGCCTGGAGAAGAGGAGGCTCAGGAGAGACCTCATTGCTCTCTACAACTACCTGAAAGGTGGTTGTAGCCAGGAGGGGGTTGATCTCTTCTCTCTAGCAACCACCACCAGAACAATAGGACACAGTCTCAAGCTGCACCAGGGGAAGTTTAGGCTGGAGGTGAGGAGAAAGTTCTTCACCGAGAGAGTCATTCGTCATTGGAATGTGCTGTCCAGGGAGATGGTGGAGTCACCATTCCTGGAGGTGTTCAAGAGGGGATTGGACATGGCACTTGGTGCCATGGTCTAGTCATGAGGTCTGTGGTGACAGGTTGGACTCGATGATCTTTGAGGTCTCTTCCAACCTTGGTGATACTGTGATACTATGTATGAGATGTTCTTAATCACTAACAAAATTTCACTCAGAAACATAAAAGTGAAAACATTCTTCAAAATATGTAATCACTGTATTAACAAAAGAGACATTATTTCTAGGCTACCTCATAGTTTAAATAAAAAACTGTGAGATGTAGAAGTAATCTTATGTAGATGGGGCAGTATTAATGTCCATACATAGTTTCTACTGAAAGTTTATAAGATTTAAGCATATAATTTCCTAGTTCCTGTGAAATTACCATGTCAAATTGGCAAATAACAATGCAAGCTTCATGGATATTGGTTTTACACTGTTTAAGGAAAAATAAACACACATATTATTGCTTTTCCTGCTATATCACCAGTTCTTTGCACACAGATTATAAATCAATACAAACTGAGTTGTTTCCTCTGAACCAATTTTTGGATTTCCTTCTACTATTAAAGGAGAGAATGCTGCTTCACATTGTACATTATCTATGTCAGTAAGAGCCAGATTCATGAATCCAGGTGAACAATCCTGCATCACTCCTAACTAGTGAGGGACATTTCCAGTCTGTCTCACTGTGAAACTTGCAAGGCCACTCCACTATTCCTTTCTCTCATTCTCAGTTTTTTTTAAATGCAGTTTTTCTGTTGGTTAGTGAGAATTACTCATTCCACTTCTAAATTAATACAATTATTGAACATCCTTACTATCTATGCTGTAATTTCATGTATTAATATGTGTGTACAAATGCAGTACTGTGGTATGTGAGGTTCTTTATATGAGTGAATCCTTTCATTGAATTGAGATGAAACAGAATCAGATGTCTAAGAGTGAAGGAATGACAGGAATATAATTCAGATTTCTCATAATTTTTGCACTGCATTATTGTTGTGATTCCATCAAAAGCAAGAACCTGAACTTTTAGGAGTAACACATTCTTTTTAATATTTAAATATCTTTTTAAAAAGAAGAAACAATAGGATTCTTTTAATCTTTTCAGTCATTAAGGAGTAAAGTGTCCATGAAATTGTCTTTAAATATGGCAACAAGGCAGTTCAGAAGCCTAAATATAAGTATGTGTTGTCATTTTTAGGCATTGGATGTCTGCACTCCAGCTGCAGCTCCAGGAGGATGAAAATCTCCCATAAATCTTCTTTTGTACCTGCCAGCTTCATGTAGAGGTCATGGATAACTGGGTCATGCTTATACTCAGGTGCCGAAACTTTATGTTCTTCAGGACATTCACCTTCAGACACACTGATGGAGAATAAAGCATACAGAGGAATAAAATGGAGAAGATGAAGTAGGGATTGAAAGCATGTCCTGTTCCTAATTTTAACCTCTAGTAATTTTCAAAAAGAAATGAGAGATTTTACTTTAATCCTTTGACTCAAATAGCCAGGAATTTATGAACAGCATCAAATAGCATAGATATTGGCAGTAAGAACAACAGAGCTGCTTTCATGAAACTTGATGCTTTTGATTGAGAAAAATTCTTTCTCTTATGTTTTCCTAATTCTTCTGAGAGTTTGATACTTTAAAATCACTGAAAAGCAACACTAAGAATGTATATATACCATATATACATAATTTGTGTTTTGGTATGTGACAGCACGAGATGTTTTAACTTACTGTCTCCATCATTGTCATTACACAAGTCTGCTATAAAGTTACAAAACAGTGTTTTATTCCAGAAGGTGTCAGCAGAGTATTGGAGAATAAAAATGAGAATGCTCTCTAAGGTCTATGGTATTAAGAAATTTTAATGGTAGAAATGGTTGTTTCACGTGTCTACAACTATTAGTTGCTACGCTTTTATCGTTCTTGTAAAGTAGGCCTGTGCTCCTGTGCTTTCAACTAATACGTTAGAAGCTACTGAAACATACTTAGCTAAGAGAAAGACCTCAGGTCTAAATAGTAGTGTGAAATAAGGAAATCGTCTGCAAAGATATCAACACTTTCACTCTGCTGAAAAAGTAATATGACAAGCTTAGGGCTACAGCATGAGATATTTCTTGAACAGTTATATGCCACTGATGAGGTCTTCTATTGATGCCATAGCCATAGAACAATTTGAAAAGGAGTATAACTTGAACAGGTTGCCCAGGGAAGTTGTGAATGCCCGCTACCTGGAAGTTTTCAAGGCCAGGATAGATGGGGCCTTGAATGACCTGGTCTTGTGGAAGGCATCCCTGCCCATGGAATGGGGTTTAAACTGGATAATCTTTAAGGTCCCTTCCAACCCAAACTATTCTATTATTCTACAGAAAAGAAATGTGGAGTGTTTGATTCATATTCTCAATTGCACTCTCTCTCTTCCTCTGTTAGTAATATGATTATGTTTCTTCTCAACTCAGGGAAAGGATTCACTCATATGAAGCACCTGACATAATGAAATGCTACATTTATACACAGATTTTAATTCATGAAGCCTCAATACAGAAAACAAGTATGTTTAATAATCATATTGATTCAGGAGTGAAATGAGTAAATAAGAGAGACATGTGCATGATAGGGTGACCTTGAAATTTTTGGAGGAGTTTCTAAACCATGCCATTATTAAAGAAATGAAGATGAAATGTGTGTGTCAGTCAGGGATTGCACTCTGAAAGAAATTGCCCATCCTAGTATATCTTTTTTCTTATTGTTTTAGTCAAAAATATGACTAGAGGTCAGTCAGCAATTATCAGCAACGCTAATGAGAACTAGTTGTATGTTCCTAAGAAGGAGTGGTTGCACTGGGGTTTCTAGGAATAAAAGGATAGAAAATATACCTATATTGGAATATACATATTCTTATACATTAGTGAGTTTGCACAGTATAACATTAAACAACATTAATTTCAAAACATTAGAGCTTCTAGTTACACTAGGGAAAATGTAGCCTACAATACCCTTTCTAAGGCTGCAGCATACTTACCCCATTGAAACTCACTTGTTCTGCAAATGAAATTCTCACAAGTTCTTCAAGCAATGCGAACAGGCTCTTTTACACTTTGTGAAGAAGGATGAGAATAGTGTTTTCTAGGCAGCTTCCTCACTCCTTGAGGCTGCTGCTGCTGGGTATGCCTTATGCAGGCCATGCAAGAAAGGAGGGTCCTTATTTTTTTCCAGCATCAGTAAAAAGCTTGATCCTGATGGTCATTAGGAACCAGCTCAGTGCTACTGCAGTAACAGTCGCAGGTAAATGCCTTATAATTTGTGGTGTTTTCCCCTCCTTTTATTAGAATAGGGTCCTTTTTTTTTGTTTTTTTTTTAAGGTATCCTACAGTCCCATTTTCAGACTTGGTTATGAAGCAAAACTTACAAATCATTATAAAGGCAATGAAAATGACATTTTTGTCTTTATGTGAGTCCAGAAACCCTTAAGTAAACATGATAATTGATATTTGTTTGTTTGAGTTTTGTGTTATGTTTTTGTTTGTTTTATTGTTTGGTTGGTTTTGGTTTTATTTTTTGTACCACCATGTTACTTTCCTTTTGTAGCTGGTTATAATGGGAAGTTGCTGAGGAAAGGATAAGCATGACAATATAAAGTAAATTACAAACTTTAAAAGATATGATAAATAAGATATGTAGGAGAGTCATGCTATGCATTTTTTAATTATTATTATATAATCTTAGGACTAAGCAAAAAAAAAAAAAGATCCATCCAGGCATGATGAACCATGTCATTGTTTTGCCTTTCGTTGTGTTTGTATCACTCTGGCCATTGGAAACTTTTTTATATGATTGTGCTGAAAAAATCACAATATGTCAAATATAGTCAACATGATAAGTATCTCCCTATAAGCCTGAAATAAAGTTGTGGTCAATGTATTTCCTTTTTTAAGATCCATCTTGCTTTTTCATGAAATTAATCTTAACATAACTCTCTGCTTTCAGACATTACTGGTTTTCTCTGTCATTCCAATCTAGGAAATTTCACAATGAAGAAAAATCACATTATGAGAAGTTGTATGGGCTGTCATGTATCTTGTGCAACTTCAGAGCATTTGTTTAAATCATTTGAATGGGTCAAGACTTTGAAGTTTAAATAAGCTTTGAAGGAATGAAAGGATCAAGAATGAATTGCAGTTAATGATGTTTTCAAGTTCCCTCTTTAAGTGACTTTTATGAACAAAAAGAACTACAAAGATTTGCCTTTGAGTAAGTAGTTTCAAGGTCTGTAATTGAAAACAAATGTAGAAACCACTGTAGCATTAAATTAGGCATGCATATGAATATATTAAAATAGATGTTTGAAACAGAGTATCTGTACTTACCAGGTACACCTAAAATGTAAGTAAAAAAAAATAATATTTATTTTCCATTATCATTTATTTTTCATATTTTTTAGATGAACAAAGAGGTAATTTTCTTGGGTGCAAAGTACATTCCATCCCTTGCCACTGAGTAGGGAGTTCATTCCTGGCACTGGTTAATGAAGAAAAGCAAGTCTTTTCCCCAAGGACTCCTTAACAAAGAGGATTCTCAGGGTGTTTGCAAGGGAAGTCAATCAAACTGTTCGCATGTAAGTTACAAAACATTTTTCAGGTAAACTTAAAGTTGATAAATTTTAACTCTATGAACACTACACAAGTATTTGGAACTGCAGTGAGAGCTAAATCATGTGGACAATGAGTCAGCCACATGTTGACATTCTTCAGGTTATGGTGAAAAAGCCCTGCTTATGGACATTGCTAAAAAGAGTTTTATTACCTTCAGCAGCAGTCTCTTTTCCAAAGGAGATGATGTTTTAAGTCCTGATACACAAGATAGGTTGCCAGAGAAGGATCCGTGAAGACGACCAGCAGTGACAATGGGCAAAAAATAATGCATGAAATGAAGCAAATACTGAAAAAAAATAGTGAAAAGCTGGCAAGAACCTTTCTTTTATTTTTCATCACTTCATCTGAGATAGCTAACAAAGCCTAACAATATTATATATTCCTTACTTTGAAGCCAAGACTTCTCAGGAAGAAAAATTCTTGCTCTGACAATGATTTGTGAAGATGTTTGGGCTATCTTGGTCTTCTGTAACTTGAGGTTAAAATTTCTATTTTATATAAATACAGATGTGGGAATTCACTATTTGTCAGTGGGGACTTATATTTGACTCATTGCTGGGTAATCAAATTATATGAGTAAGCTTGATGTCTTTCAAGCTGGGAACTTGAGCTAGTGTAATCAGAAATTCTTTGAATGTTGACATTTTGTCCTAAGTATGAATTTTTAAGAATCTAATCTGTCTCTTGTTGTTAACTGAAATGGTTAAATTACTGGTATGTATGCAAAGTTTTCTGAATTGTTGATGAAATTTTGCTGTGCCGAGAGAAAGAGGTGATATGCAGAATACACAGTATTAGATCAAACATTTGGAGTGCATGGGTTTAGCTTTGTTCAGTTTGGAAGACTGGCATTCTTAGTTTTGTAGCTTATCATTAAGAAGTTTCAGAAAGATTATTACAGCTCTATGATTTATAAAATCCTGAATTATAAAATTGAGTTCTTTTTTTGTTTGTTTGTTTAATTAAATATCCTGCATTCTGGCCCTCTGTCTTGTAACAGATTACATTTTACTAGCAAGATGGGCAATTTTGCCATCTGCCCTTCAGACTTAAAATGCACAGTTGTTTTAAAGTTAATTCAGAGGCAGGATAACACAAAGCAGAACTTAGATACCAAATCATGAGTATTTTATATGCCATTACAACACACATATTTTTTAAATTACTCTTCAGAGGTGCCCAGGAACTAGAAGAGGAAGTTTGTAAGTTCTCTTGAGAGTAAAAGGTCTATAGTGATAGGTCTATATTTAGCTGATATTAAAGTAGCCTGAAATTCTATTGCTTGCTTTTTACAAAGTGTTTGTGAATTAAAAATAAACTTTCCAGCCTCACAATACTGGAAATAAATTTCAGCTATTTGAAATTAATTTATTTATCTTACAGATGGGATTTTCAACATTTAAATCAACCTGTGAAATGTTTTGATGCTGTTAGTGTGGACCATTTTTATGAAATCCTTGGTGGAGGCAATAATTTCCATCCTAAGTTCATTAAACATGCTTTCCAATCTGTTACATGAACAAAACCAGGTGTTTGTTTAATAGAACTACATTTTCTATTCTGCAGAGACCTTGCACCTGTAAGCATAATTCCCTAGTGCAATTGGCCTTTGACCAATATGTTTAGGAAAAGAACAAGAATTACATTTTTTCCCCTGTACCTCATTCTTATAAATTTCTAAAGAGCACAACTTTCAAAGCTGCTCAGTTTTGGAAATATTAGTAATTTTACCTCATAGATCTGAGATCAAGCATTGTTTTTACTGGTGTTGTATTGGGGGGAAAAATAATCGCACACAAACAAAAAGCAACCAACACCCCCCACCCCCCCAAAAACAACCCCCAAAAAACTCCACAAAACCCACTAAACACAAAAAAAAACAAAACCAAAAACCCCAGACATTTGAAATGCACATATTTACAACAACCTGAAAGGAGATTGTAGACAGGAGGATGTTGGTCTCATCTCCCAGGCAGCCAGTACCAGAACAAGAGGACACAGTCTCAGGCTGTGCCAGGGGAGGTTTAGGCTGGATGTGAGGAAGAAATTCTATACAGAGAGAGTGATTGCCCATTGGAATGGGCTGCCCAGGGAGGTGGTGGAGTCACCATCATTGGAGGTTTTCAGGAGGAGACTTGATGGGGTGCTTGGTGACATGGTTTAGTTGTTTAGCTGGGTTGGATTGGTTGATGGGTTGGACTTGATGATCTCAAAGGTCTCTTCCAACCTGGTCTATTCTATTCTATTCTATTCTATTCTATTCTATTCTATTCTATTCTATTCTATTCTATTCTATATTCTATTTTATTCTATCCTATCTCAGGAAATACTTCCCACCATTATATCTTTGATTGTTCAATATCCATAGCATGTATAGGTTGTTTGTTTGCTTCTTTGGGTTTTTGTTTATTTGCTTTTTGGTCTTTCCTTCTTTCCTTCTTTCCTTCTTTCCTTCTTTCCTTCTTTCCTTCCTTCTTTCCTTCCTTCTTTCCTTCCTTCTTTCCTTCTCTCTTTCCTTCTCTTTCCTTCTCTCTTTCCTTCTTTCTTTCCTTCTTTCTTTCCTTCTTTCTTTCCTTCTTCTTTCCATGCTTGATAATCTCCTGTTTTGGCAGGAGATTTTAGCATGATTTCTCCTCACTGGTGTTTTCATAAATAATGAGATGAAAATCAAACTATTTTCAAGATGTCATTTTGCTTTTTACTAATCTTTATGTCACTTGTACTCAGATGTTTGCATTCCAAGTTATTCTTGTAGAAGGTAAATTTGTTTGGTTTTGTTCACTGTCCACTAACACTCAAAGGAAATGATAAATATTGGATTTATTTCTGTAAGTGTAATGCTTTCAAGTCTTTAGAAACAGGCATATTTAATCAATAGAAATATTTTTCTTCAATTTTGGTAGCAGTATCTTAATCAATCTGTGCCTTCATCATATGCTTATATATATGAACTCCTACATTAAAAAATAATAATAATAATTTCTTTATGATAGAGAACTGCCTAAGAGTCAAAGTTGGATATTAAGGATAAAAATACAAATGTGGAAAATTAATCACCAAAGAAATAAAATCAGCACTCATAATCAGTCAGTGTTAAAATGCAAAGCTGTCTATTCATGATTTCACTATAGACTAGAGGACTTATGGTTCCTGCTTCTAGTCTTGGGACAAATTTTCCACAGGTATGGGAGCATAAGGTTAAATAATATGAGACTGAGGTGTACAGAATTAACTGATGTAATAGTCTAACAGTAAGTCAATATGAGCATAGAGATGTCTGGAGTAATTTAACTGATATTTTGTGAGCATATGGAATCTCCCTGTACCAACAGCTTTACTCCATGCAAATATAGGTGATGTTATGTAAAAAATATTCATTTCACAGCCTTTTAATTCTACTGGGTTAATTCTACCAGGAATATGGCTGATGTTAAAATTACTTTCTATAAACATCAAAAGTAGGTTTTATAAGGATAAATAGATTTTAATGCTTTACCTGGTACATGAGAGAAATAATTTGTATTTTGCAGTAAAACACTTGGCTTGGAAGATGAACTAAATTTATTATCAACATATAAAATGCATCATGGTTTACTGTACTTGAAATGAGCACCATATTTAATTGTTATAATGACAAATGTTTTGAAAAGACTGGTAGTGTGTTTGTCAAATTTTCACTCTAATAAAATAGCTTGCTCTCTGCACTACAAAAACGTTCTGATGTTTAAGTTATGTAATATCTGGACCATAAAATTTTGTTCAAATACTTGCTCAAAAACAAAACAGAGAAAGAAAAAATGTAAGATACTTAAATTTATTTGGTTTGGTTTTACTTTGTTTCTGTTATTTCAGTGAAACTGTTCAAGCTTTTAGAAATTAATAAGGAGGTGTGAAAAATATTTATTTTGGATCATTTGGGTATATCTAGACATTTAGCAGTGTTTTGGAAAGACTCAAACGAGTCTACATCAAAAGATTGAAATTAACCTCCCAGATGAGATTAATGGAATTAATGATTCTGAGATGTTATAGGTGTCCTGAGTAATAGGTTCAAAGCTGTAAAACAGATCCATAGAAGCTTGAAAGTCATTTATTTTTAGCATGGGAAACAGCAGGATTTTTTTTTAAATACCTAGTATTTTGTCAAGTTTAGAATCATTGCAGCTTCCTCACAGAAAGGGTGATTAGGCATTGGAATGGACTGCCCAGGGAGGTGGTGGAATTGCCCTCACTGGAGGACTTTAAGAAAAGATTGGATGTGGCACTTGGTGGCATGGTTTAGCTGATGTCATGGTGTTATGTCATAGGCTGGACTTGATGATCTCAGAGGTCTTTTCCAGCCTCAGTAATTCTGTGATTCTGTGATTCCTTATCTTCTACCTTAACCTCTTTCATAAAGATGGATAGATCACAAGCACCAAAACAAATACTGTGAATTTGAAATATTTACAGCTGATTTCTTTTCCCAGTAGCTTACTGTTATTGAAGGTGTAAGAGTTAGATAATAAAATCTCATAGGAAGACTACCCTAAAATATTAAACAGTGTTGTTGCTTTCTGGGAAACATTCTTGAAACTATTGTCCACTATACTTTGGCTCAATAAAGCAACTGGACATTCACTTTAAGTATGTTGTTTTCAACTGCAGACAGGAATCACTTGGCTTACATAAGTGGAACATCTACTGCCAGCTCCTAACAAGGAATGATGTAATCAAAGGAGATAACATGGGGGCTTTTTGCATTTGTGAAAGCTATATACCTTGTTTTATGTTAATATGAAGTAGCATTAATTTAACTCTCAAAGAAAGTTGTTTTACTGTTTGGCATTAGTTTTTCTTCTTTACTTCATCCCATTTTAAGCCAAATTAATGTTGCAAGATGAGTGTTCCACACTGTATATAAAGGCTGTCTTGGGGTATCCCTTTTCTGAGTAATGTTACTGCAGCCTAACTCAGTAGAGATATGCCTGTCCAAAAAAGGTTACATAGAATTACATAGAACTACATAGAATAAACCAGGTTGGAAGAGACCTTCAAGACCATCGCATCTAACCCATCAACCAATCCAGCCCACCTAATCAACTAAACCATGGCACCAAGCACCCCATCAAGTCTCCTCCTGAAAACCTCTAGTGATGGTGACTCCACCACCTCCCCGGGCAGCCCATTCCAAGGAGCAATCACTCTCTCTGTATAGAACTTCTTCCTAACAGCCAACCTAAACATCCCCTGGTGCAGCCTGAGACTGTGTCCTCTTGTTCTGGTACTGGCTGCCTGGGAGAAGAGACCAACATCCTCCTGGCTACTCACAGACCATAGTTTATCAGTAAAAATAAGGAAAAGAAAAAAAAAAGTAATCAACAAACCAAATAAAAATAACAAACTCCTTACCTGAAAATTACATTTATGTTACTGTTGTCTCACTTAGAAATACCACTGCTCAATGAGAGTTTAAAAGTAAAGTAGGTTTATATTTTTTCTTGTCTCATTACCTTTTAATTAAATCTTCTGTTATGAATTCATTCAATATGCACATTGAACTTTTTGTATATATAAACAAATTCCATATATAAATATATATTCCATTCAAAATGTCTGTGTGGAAATATTCTCCACTAAAAAATCTTTATTGTTGGGTTATAATAGATGTCTAATTCAGCTGCTTGCATATATGACTGCTGCTTGATATATGTGACTGATTCACACCAGCTGAAAGTGGAAAGCTCCAGAATACTTTCTGTGCCTTAATTTGGGGACTCAGAAAAGAACTAAGAATTTATCTCCTTTAGATATATGTCTGAATGCAGACTGGTTGACCATGTCCATTGATATTTAAACAGTGGATGAATCACAGCAGGCAGTTAACGTTTGCAAAATACATTTATTTTGTTTCTATTCATAGGAAAGGAAAATGTTTTAGCTGTCACAAACTTAAAATACCTAAAATACATTAAAAATACACACTCTTTAGATTGTATGTATTTGGGGTTACTTTGTCTTTTTCCATGAAGGCTTTTTAATGTGAATTTGTAAATTTCCAACTCTAATAATATGTGTGTGTGTGTGTGTGTGAGTGTGTGTTTGCAGGGGAATGTTATTTGATTATTACTTATTCAGCACTCCTGGGTAATTTCAATGCATTTAAGTTTTATCAAGGGAAATGATAAAAGTTAATACTATTGTTTTAAGACATTGTGTGGCAGACTCACATGCATAGACAAAAATCATTTCCTAGGATTTTAATAAATTCAAGCTAGATTTCTATAGGAGTCTAGAATGGGGTGCTTGGTGCCATGGTTTAGTTGATTAGATAGTGTTGGATGATAGGTTGGACTCGGTGATCTCAAAGGTCTTTTCCAACCTGGTTAATTCCATTCTATTCTAATTTCAGATATTTAGAAATGGAAAGGACTCTATGATATTAACCCCTTCAGGGAGGCAAGCATATGTAAATTGTCTCTGAAATCCATGATTTTTGTTGTTGTTTGGTTTTTCTTCCTCTTGATAATTTTAGTGAATAGAGTGTTTCAAGCTTCACTGAAATATTTTTTCCCTTATTGTTTATTCCCTAAGTACTGAAGTCTGAGCAGTATTCCTTGTTGTGTAGGTGGTCCAGGGTGCACTATGTTCTCCAGTTACCTGAATTAATATTTTCTGAACCTGCAGTCTCACTTCATTCTGATTTCCATTCCCATTCCCATTGCCTTCTGATGACATGCAGCAACTCTCTTGCCTCTTCTCCACCCCATGCTTCTCACCTCTACTGGCTCTATTGTGCTCTATCTGCCCTTCTCATCCCCTTATCCTCAGGTCCAGCTTTTTACTCTTTTGTCTTTGGCTCACGTTTCCTTCCTCAATCTGTCATGTAGATAGTAGTAAGGGAATACCAAGGTCACAACATATATAAAAGGAACTGCAAAAGAGCAAATATAGTTGAGATCTGGCATATGTTGCCTCTGCAGGCACAAAGGTTTGTTGGAGCTCTGTGTCAGGAAAGCTCATTTGGAGCAGAAGTGAGCAGTCACAGGAAAAAGCAGGAAGGGGATTTTATGTGTCCCAGATGCAAACCATCTTTTTATGATTCTGGGAATTACTGCAAATAACAATTATTTACAGTGAAACCCTCACTGAACTGCTTCTGTTGTGTGATAAAGCAGCTCCAGCACACAGGAAACCTACAGGACACAGATGATAACTGTATCAAGATCCTAATTATGTGTGAATTTTACTTATTTTAAAGTTTAATTATTTTGTAGTATATAGATGACTCTGCTGATACATAACTAGGACAATTAAAGGACTACACTGTATTTACAATATGTTCTTCATCAGCATTGTGCAGAAAAAAACTGTTTCTTTTCTTTCCTTCCTTCTTTCCTTCTTTCCTTCTTTCTTTCCTTCTTTCCTTCTTTCTTTCCTTCTTTCCTTCTTTCTCTCTCTTTCTCTCTTTCTCTCTTTCTTTCTTTCTTTCTTTCTTTCTTTCTTTCTTTCTTTCTTTCTTTCTTTCTTTCTTTCTTTCTTTCTTTCTTTCTTTCTTTCCTTCCTTCCTTCCTTCCTTCCTTTCTCTCTCTTTCTCTTTCTTTCTTTCTTTCTTTCTTTCTTTCTTTCTTTCTTTCTTTCTTTCTTTCTTTCTTTCTTTCTTTCTTTCTTTCTTTCTTTCTTTCTTTCTTTCTTTCTTTCTTTCTTTCTTTCTTTCTTTCTTTCTTTCTTTCTTTCTTTCTTTCTTTCTTTCTTTCTTTCTTTCAATGTGGGAAAAAGTATTTACTTTCCACCAATATTGGCATACACCAGGAGCTTGCTCATTCTACTTGACAACAATTAACTTCAAATAGGCAAAATTTTGAAAACTTGTAAGCAATAGAAGGGGATTATGTAAAACATGAATACTGGTAACATTGAAACATCGCTCCTGTGCATATGTCATAAAGTAGTTTTGCTCTTCTCTTTCTAAACTAATCATTTACCTTGTGGCACCTCTTGAGTATAATGTAAGCACCAAGTCTTAGAGGAGGTACATACAGCAAGACTACTACTAGGAAAAGAAGCACAGAAGAATTATCAAAATTTGTCCCCAAAGCAATATTTATTCTGAGCTTGAAGAATTCTGATTTACATGACAAGTCTAAGAGCAAAGGATATAGAAACTTAAAATCTGAAATCCATAATGGAGCATACCAATAAACTACACTACTTCAAATGCTCATTCCTCTTGAACTCAATTCTTCATGTACGGAAGGCGGAATGTAGGGGAAAGGTTTTGTAGAAAGCATATTTAAAAATAAGGTCAATGGTGTTATTTGGCACGGGGGTTACATTCTGATGAATTTAACATTGGAGTATATGCCCTCATTGTTGGAAATTTTTGGCATAGCAATTTGGTTTTATTCCTCTTGAAGGAAATCAAAGCAGATTTTGATATTTTGTTAAGCTTTTAAACTAAAATTTGAGAGTCTCACCTCAAATTATAAATCTGACCTAAAATCACTGGAACATCATAATCGTGGTGCACAGTGGAAATCAAGCTGAATGCCTGCATGAAATCATTGTCTCCATGCCTAACCATGCCCAATGCTGGTTATTCAATTATAAATTCCACGTCAATTTCTCTTTTCCAACGCAATGCAGCACCATCTGAAATACTTCAATTTGTTTTCAACCCTGTGGACAAACTGGTATACTGAGATGCTGTAACCTGTTTCATTATTTTTGTCAAACGTAATCCTCAAATGTAAATAAAATGTTCTCAATGGAACATTATGACAAAACATTTTACCCACAATACTTTTCATTTTTTGATGATTACTAGCAGCTGCATACAAGTACATAGAATAGAATAGAATAGAATAGAATAGAATAGAATAGAATAGAATAGAATAGAATAGAATTAACCAGGTTGGAAGAGAACTTTGAGACAGGTTGGACTCGATGATCCTTGAGGTCTCTTCCAACCTTAGTTATACTGTGATACTGTGATACTGTGAAGTCCAACCTATCACCTAACACCATCTAATCAACTAAACCATGGCACCAAGCACCCCATCCAGTCTCTTCCTAATCACCACCAGTGATGGTGACTCCACCACCTCCCTGGGCAGCACATTCCAATGGCCAATCACTCTTTTTGTGAAGAACATCTTCCTAACATCCAGCCTAAACCTCCCCTGGCACACCTTGAGACTGTGTCCTTTTGTTCTGGTGCTGGTTGCCTGGGAGAAGAGACCAACCCCAACCTGTCTACAACCTCCCTTCAGGGAGTTGTAGACAGCAATAAGGTCTCCTCTGAGCCTCCTCTTCTCCAGGCTAAGCAACACCAGCTCCTTCAGCCTCTCCTCATAAGGCTTGTGCTCCAAATCCCTCACATGTACAATGAAGAGGTTGTGGTGCCATACAGTTTGCCCAACTATCTGGGTACTCCAAGGACAGCCTTGATGTTCACTGTAAAAGCAAATTTGCCCTGTGAAAGGTTAAGCAGCAGAAGTATATATAAAAAAACTATCCATTCCCCAAATGAGTTTTCCACCTGTTCATGTCACATTCTTCTTGTTATTATCAGAGAATACCATTTATCTTTGTAAGTAAGTTATAAACCTGGGAAGAGTCCTACAAAACTTGTTTGGTTGTTGTTGTTGTTGTTTCCTTTTTAAATAACTTGATTTTATTTATTTTAAGCAAATTGTGATACCATTGTGCTGTAGGCAGCTAGCCATAGTGTGACTTACTCTGAAACAGAGTAGTAATTTTCAACTAACAATACCCACTATGGGTATTCTTTACACAAAACAAGATTTAGCTTCCAGTGCTATTCAAAGTCACATCAGTCTCAGAGAATAATGGCAGCAAAGATATAC
The DNA here is from genome assembly GCF_014839835.1 of Dryobates pubescens. Classification (NCBI taxonomy): domain Eukaryota; kingdom Metazoa; phylum Chordata; class Aves; order Piciformes; family Picidae; genus Dryobates; species Dryobates pubescens. The sequence goes on along the minus strand of NC_071618.1, from coordinate 34,034,563 downwards.
TATTTAAGAAATTAAATTCAAGAGGCTATAACCCTACAAAACAGTTTGACTCTTGATGAAGTCATCTTTCCCCCATAGGAACTTTAATACAATCACGTTATTTTTGTAGGGTCTTTTTGTTGGTTTTCTTTTTAATCTTGTGAATTTTACTTTACTTTCTGCACAGAGACTCATCTTCCATTTACTCTATATCTGACTATGGATATTAGACATACAAATTAAGTCTTCCAGGAGTTGCAGCTCCTGGTTCTATTTAAAAGGGAAAACCCCAAATCTATTTCTAGCAATTTAAAATAGTGATTGACATTCAAGGTGAGATTCACTTATTTTAACTCAATCTATATTGTTTTAAATTCATAGTTGTCATACTCCCTTTATAGTTCATAGAGATAAGCCACTCAAGAAGGCAGTGGTTCTTATGTACCATAGAGCATAACTGAATGTAGAGGGAACCCAGAAGGCTGCTTGAGATTAGGTGTAATTTTCAGGCATTTCCATTGAGGCATGATTAATTTCACCCTTCTTCTCAGGAAATAATGACAGGTTATGGATTTCAGACACAAGAATAGGATTTTTGAGATAAGTTTCTATGATTTTTGAGATATATTTCCATGTGGTATGATGGTCTAGTTCCAGCTAGACATGACTCCCTGTAGAAGATAGTCTGAATTGCTGTTGTCAAACGTTATTTGAAATGCAGATTTGAGTCACACATACAGAGTTGGATATATGACACAGGACCTACAAGAGACTCACTTCTTTTCCAAGTGGTAGCTGAAGACTTGATACGAGGAATCACAAATGACACGATAGGTATGTAATCTTAAATGACTTTTATCTAATAAATAAACTTAATGTTAGGGAGAAGGGAATTTTGGTCTTGCTGGCTCTCTGGGCTGATGAATTTTAATAATGGATGGAAGGATTTCTACAGAAAGGATTGGGGATGCATGTTTTTATTTTCTCTGCATAGAGGGCAATATTTTAAGAGTTCTTAAATCTAAGTTTCAATGTGTTGATATGAAGAAGAAATAGATTCTATGTCTCTTTTCTATGTAGGTGTTGAAATGACTAACCTAGACAATCATAAAAAGGAAGGAGTAAAAGGAACCAGTTTGACTAATCTTGTCCTTGAATTTGGAAAGAAATACATTGTGGTCTCTCCTTTGGCTTTGAAATTACTATGTATAACACCCTGAAAGTCAACTGCAATATACAGAGGGACCTTGAGGAGTGATGCAAGGAGAAATTTAGAAAGCAGCTTATAGTCAGCATTTCTTAATGGGTAGCTGAGACAACTCAACACTCAGCATACAAGTTTTAAGATCAAAATCTGAGACCTGTAGCTTTCCCTGTGATTTATATAGGGATGTTGAATATGTAATTTAGAGTTTTTCTTCTGACATGGGAACCAGGTGCTTGAATCTCACAGGATCACAGGATGTTAGGGGTTGGAAGGGACCTCCAAAGGACATCAAGTCCAACCCTCCTGCCAGAGTAGGTCACACAGGTCCTAGCACAGGTAGCACAGGTCACACAGGAACACATCCAGATGGGTTTTTGAAAGTCTCCAGAGAAGGGACTCCGCAACCTCCCTGGGCAGCCTGTTCCAGTGCTCTGTGACCCTCACAGTGAAGAAATTCCTCCTCAGCCTCTTCTCATAGGGCACATGCTCCAGACCCTTAATCATCTTGTAGCTCTCTGTTGGACCTTTTCCAGCAGATCCCTGACCCTCTTGAACTGGGGAGCCCAAAACTGGACACAATATTCCAGGTGAGGTCTCACCAGGGCAGAGTAGAAGGGGAGGAGAACCTCCCTTGATCTGCTGGACACACTCCTCTTAATGCACCCCAGGATCCCATTGGCCTTTTTGGCCACAAGAGCACATCTCACTTTTGATCTAATCCTAGGTCTTCTCCAGTGATTTTCTACTTTTGGTTGAAAAACTAGCTTGTGCACCACTTGGGCAAAAGTAAAGAAGATGCAAACAGTTGGATCTGCCATTAGAATTTTATCCCTTAGAAGAATACTGTGATTTTTAGATTTAATTGATTTAATTGAAATTTTGCTAAAATAAAACAGGAAGGAAATTTATCCCTCAGTATTAGATAGTCATTCCTTAAATACTGTTACTTTTTAAATACTTTCTGATTTTTTTTTAAAGTAAAAAGCAAAGGTAAAGGTATTAGAATTTGAAAAAGAGAGTCTTCTCTTCACAACCAATAATCTTTCATATGTTTGATCTTGCAGCCAAATGTTTATTTTGAAATAATAGTGCCTTACCTGTGTCCATAGAAATAAGCAATGCTGGTGTCACAGTCTGAACCCACAACTATTCTTCCCCATCATGAACGCCAACAGTTAAAATTGCCAATACTCTTTTTCCCTTCTACTCTTATTGTGACAATGTGTTAGTTTTTTTCTCTCTCTCTATTACTGTCAGCCTGGAATCTGTTCCCCATTTCCAATTCCTTCCAATTGAAACAAAAAGAATGCAATAATATGAACCAATTAAATGCAACATAATTCTCCTAAGACTGTGATGATTTACTGTCTTCATTCGAGGCTTTTTTTTTTCCTTCCCCCTCCAAATATTCCCTTCTGTCTCTTGGTTTCTTTCTCTCTTATCTCTGTACCTTTCTCTTTCTCTTTTACAGCAGGGTTACAAACCTCTCTCTTGTCCCTTGCTTCAGCAGTGATTTTTCATTGCCTTCATAGCTGTTTTGTAAGGATTTGCAGCTGCATTCCCATGGCTCCTCTTCATCCTGGCAGCAACCCACAGAGTTTTTTCCTACAATTCTTGCCTGCTTGTTTTAAGGGTGGGTGTTACATTACTAGTCTGTCAGTGCTTTTGTTAATTAATAGAGACAATGTTAATTGAGGAGTGATTTTCTTAATAGATGTGTTAAAACTCTAAGTACACCCTGTCTGAACTCAGTATTTTCTGCAACGTGAACATTTTCCTACTGAGCTAGTTCATGCAATGCATTAAAGTTTGGCGTCTTTTTAACTTGCATACCAACTGCCTACCAAGTACTACAGCTTGGGTTTAATTGCAAACTTGATAGCAAAATCAGAGTAATTTCTAAAGCCTGACTGAAGAGTTGAGAAAATCTGGGTGAGCCTCACACACTCTTAAGTAAATGTAGGCTGCTTCATGTCTGTTGTTGCAAATTGCTTAAAATTCTGTGGTTGTTTAGAGATGGTTCAAACTAAAACAAAAAGCACTTTATTCAGTTTCGTATTGATAACTCCTGGCATACTACGCTATTAAGGCATTGCAGTGTTACTCCTGCACTATTAAGACATTCTTTAATTGGACCACGTTTTCCTGTTACCATGGAGAACATCCTGGCACATGAAAGCTCAGAATAAACTTGAATGCTTTCTAGCATTTAAAATAGCTTCAGTTTTGGAGTTTGTATTGGAAAAAAAAAAAGTAATTAAAATTGCAGAACCTGCTGTAGCTCATTTCTAGAGGGTAGGTAGCCACACACAGGAGATTGTAGGAAGGTAAACGGTGGTAAAGGCTTCTGTCCATGAGAAAAATGTGTGACAAAGGCAGAGTTGCTCTGTATGCTTAACAAAGCAAACAACATCCCCAGAACATGATTTATCCCACCCCTTTCCTAGGCATCTGAACACCGATGATCCTTCAGTAACGGCCAAAAATGGTAGCTCTGATTCAGACAGATAAATATTAGGTATCTATACCCAGTAGGTATTCTAACTATGTAATATGCTATGTAGTATCTGAGAATCACAGAATAGATCTGATTGGAAGAAACTCAAAGATCATCCAGTTCAAACTTTGATCCAACACTGAAGGGTTAACACTAAACAATGTTCCTAAGCACCAGGTCCACACACTGCTTTGAATACCTCCAGAGACTGTGATTCCATCACTGCTCTGTGCAGACCATTCCAATGTTTGATAATCCTTTCAGTGAAGAAATATTTCCTAATATCCAGCCTAAACCTCCTCTGCTGCAGCCTGAAAACATTTCCTCTAGTCCTATCACTTGACACCAAGGAGAAGCTGGCCCCCTCCTCACTCCAACCTCCCTTCAGAGAGTTGAAGAGAATGATGAGGTCTCCCCTCAGCCTTCTCTTCTCCACACTGAACAACCCCAGCTCCATCAGATGCTCCTCATGCTTCCTGTATTCTAGGCCCTTTGCAAGCTTTGCTGTCCTTCTCTGGACATGCTCCAACACCTCAATGTCCTTGCTGTAGTGAGGGGCCCAGAACTGAACACAATATTCGACTGTTACTTAACTGTGAACAAAGACAGACAGATATCTTCTTGCATGGATATAATCTACTAGATAGGCAAGGATCGTGGTCTTTAATTCTGTAATACGAAACTAAATTCATGGATTTGCTTCTCTTCTGAATTGTTTCTCTTTAATCTCAAGCAACATTGCTGTATTTTATTTTTTTCTCCTGCTTTTATACAGCAACACGTGTAAGTTCATTTTAACCAGATGTAATTTTAAAAGGTCACAGTTTTTAGGCTAGCATTGTGACATAATTACCATACCTGGAAACAGTTAAACTGTCAACTTATCCGATGATGACTGCTTTCATTTCACACATATCATCAAGAATATAATAAGAGACCATCTTCGGGACACCATCTTCAAATATAAAATGATTCTTAAGATGGTTGTCTTCAATGTGGCTCGGTAGGACAAAGTGTTATACACATGGAACTTGTTACTGTGATATAAAAGGAAAATCTTTTTATTTTCAGTTCTATTCAAAAGAACAGTAGGGGGGGAAAGTGAATTGAAATTAAAATAATTGACAAATGAAAAGGAAAAAATGCTAAAGGAAATATTTTCCAGCTGTTACAAATAATGAAAAGTAAGTTAAAAGCTACTTTGCAAAAATGAATGCAGCAGGGCTTTTTTATCTGTTTGACACCATGCTTAGAATTCTTTTGAGTACCTTTCAAAACAAGTCACTTTGGAGTCTTTCGTGATAAATTTTCTAACTTTTTTCTTTATCCTGTTTAATTACAATACTTATGATATTTTTATATTTGATTAAGCCTATTGTAGTGAAAAGCAAAATTGCTCCTAAACACACTGATCACTTTAATAGAATGAGCTGCAACAATTTTTGACCAAAGTGAGAAGAACATAGCTTGCAGAGATAATATTTTTAAAATTATTAAAATTTCTTTTACAATTCATTATCGAATTGTGGTAGCTTTAGGGTATGCCTTTAAAATGTAGCTGCAGATTTTGTGCAGAAAAGTAGAAAAATATAAATGAATCACTACTGATTATAAAAAGAAAAACAAAAGATTATTCTAAATAAATTAATTAGATAAATGTCTGGGATAAGAGAAGCTGTATCATAACAATTCTTCACATTTCACTTTCATTCCCATTCCTTTTCGCATCTCGTCTGATCTTGGCTGTTTTGCTTTGCCTGGGACATAATGTGCTGGTTTTGGCTGGCCTTGAGATAAGAGTAACATTACTTACTCTCAGCTTCTCACTCTCTCTTGGTACAGGGAGGTCTGGGAGGTTTGGGCAGGTTGGGGAGGGGGAGTGGAGCAGCTTCCCTGGTTGTTTTGACCAGGGGGGTTTTCATGTTGTTTGTTAATTGTAAATATCTGTATAATATTGTAAATATTGTATATTTTGTACATATTCATTGCATTCCATTGTAGAGTGTAGTTTTTGCTTGTAAATACAATTTCATTTCCTTCTAACTGAGTTAGTCTGACTAAAGTTGATGCTGGAAGAAACTTCAACCCACCACATTACAAAAAAATAATTGGCACCTGTTCAGTGTGGGGCAATTGCTTGATTAATTCCTGCTCAGATTGAGGAAGTAAAATGAAGCTGTTTGGGGTTCTGTAGCATTTGATATATTCTGCTCTGATGGTGATTTTATATAGATGGTGCATGGGAATGATGTTTGATAAACTGGGAAGATATTTGGCATATAAACTTTTCCTTTGTTTTAAGTACAAGCTGTTTAGGATTTCTTTGGCTTAAAAAATACAGTAATGTGACCACCATGCTGCCAGCAGAAATATATGAATTCAACATTCCTGTAGGTGAGAGTTATGTGAGCAGCTGGGTGCCAGGGGTGGTTTAGGCTGGATGTTAGGAAGAAGTTCTTCACAGGAAGAGTGATTGGCCATTGGAATGGGCTGCCCAGGGAGGTGGTGGAGTCACCATCACTGGAGGTGTTTAGGAAGAGACTGGATGGGGTGCTTGGTGCCATGGTTCAGTTGACTAGATAGCGTTGGATGATAAGTTGGACTTGATGATTTCAAAGGTCTTTTCCAACCCTGTTAATTCCATTTTATTCATAAGGGGGAAACCTCCCACTCAAGGGCACTCTAAGTATACATTGATTCAGTTCGTGGAAGTATCCTTAGATGGCATCCCAGTCTAATGGGAAAAGATCCAACTGCAAGGCTTCTTGCTTAAAGAAGACCAACTCATATTGGCTCTGTAGCAGGATTCCATTTACACCCTAAGTTGAGGGTGCACTTTGTAACTAGTTGGAAGTTAATGTCTGAGAGAGGTCAAACTGATCTTTTATCAGTCTCTAGCAAGCCTTAGCTTGTAATATCTGTGTAATAAAATGTGTATATTTGCATATTTTACTATTTAATATATTGGATGGTGGTATCTTCAGATACGAGGATGATTAGGGGACTTGAGTATCTCCCTTATGAAGAGAGACTGAGATCCCTGGGGGTATTTAGTCTCGAGAAGAGAAGACTGAGAGATCTCATCAATGTGTATAAATATCTGAGGGGTGGGTGTCAAATGGAGGGGGCCAAGCTCTTTTTGGTGGTGCACAGTAATAAGACAAGAAACAATGGGTTCAAACTTGAACATAGAAGATGTCACATCAACATGAGGAGAAACTTCTTTACAGTGAGGGTGACAGAGCACTGGAATAGGCTGCCCAGGGAGGTTGTGGAGTCTCCTCCTCTGCAGACTTTCAAAACCCACCTGGATGCATTCCTGTGCGGATCCTGTTTTGGCAGGGGGGTTGGACCTGATGATCTCTTGAGGTCCATTCCAACCTCTGATATACATTGATAGTGTGTGATTTACAAAGTATATTTACAGGTTCTGTTATTCTGTTGTGAGTGATACATTCCACTTATGAAGACAGTTAAACAATTTAACCACAGATCTAAGAATTTCCAATACAATGACTCAAATTGGAAATAAAGGTTCTGTCATATGAGGTTTCCCACAAATGGGATTCTGTGGCAGACAGACAGTTACTTGCAGTTTGCTCCTCTGTCCAGTATCTTCCCAGATGCTGTAAATACAATTCAAGCAGCTCTTGGTTGATAGAGGGTTAGGGGTCTCTTGTGTGCTCCATCTGTAAAGGCTGTAGCCTTTCTGTGGCTCTTCTGGGATTAATTTCTCTTGGAGCTTTTCCCCTTTCTGCCTTGTCCAGGTGCAGGTGCAAGGCTTGGGTATAGTTGTTGCCTGTTAGGACAGGTTCATCAGCTGCTACTTGGGCAGCACTTGGCTCTTGTCTCTTTCATGGTAGGAACAAGGCCCTTCAGCTGCAACTTCAGCAACATTTGGCTCTTATTGCTGTCTGGGTGAGAACAAGGCAAGTTGCTTAACTTTTTGGCTGGTTTAAATACTGTCCCAAGACAAATAATGTCTTTTGGTAACACAGAAAACTGATAACTGGATCTATAGGATGGGGTATAGCCAAACATGGCCAGGGGCATACAGAGTTCACAGATGTATTACAGATTTAATTACATGTGCTACATGTTTATCTGGACCCCAGGAAGTGTCCAGGTTTGCACATTCACAGGTGCTTACAAGGTTAATTACACGTTACACATTTGCCTGGACCATCTGGACCCCAGGAACTGACCAGGTATGCATATTCACGAGTGCTTAACCCATTGTCTGCACCAGGGCATGTTTGGGGGTTTGACCCTTCAGGACAGTCTGTCACACTTCTGTGTTTCTATTAAAACAGTTGTACCTGCCATCATGATGGTATTTTCAAAGTAGGCATTGCTATGTTGCTAAGTAATTTAGCTCTTCTCTGCTGGACCAAGACCTGCTCTCATGACTACTAGGAAGCCTAGCTTTTTCTTGTGTTGTGTTATAAATTAACATGCAACTTTGTATCTAACATCACTCCCTGGATCTGCTGTCACATTTTTAATCTTCCTGTTGAGTACAAAGTAGGAGTTTCAGACCTTCATTTTTCCTTAGGTGTGGTAGCTTACATTTCCTCCCTCTTTCAAAGTCTTATTTCTATTTGTGTATGTCTTTTCTAGCTTGACCTTTTTTTATATTTATGTCCTTGTTAGGATTTGAATGATTTCCTGATTGAGCCCAATATCTGATATTAATATAAAGGCTGTACTCCTCTAAGTGTTCTTCATTGTTGAATAAAGGCAGTTGTGACAGAGTTAGCAGGTTCCTGAGGGAAAAAATAAAAAAGGGCATGTTAACACAGTTTATAATAAACAAAAAAAACCCTAAAAAAAACTAAACAAGAAAAGTTTACTCAAAAAAATGTTTAGTTGCTTTATTTTTTTTTCCTCAGCTGATATTTTATATATCCAGCTTCAAAATTTGGTTTGAACTACAATTTTTCTCATATTATTTTTTTTTCTTACATACTTTCTGAATAAAGTTGTAACAATAATGCACAGAAATACCTCTGTCTTGGAAGCACTCCACGACTCTTAAACTTCTTTTTTTTCTGCCTTGCATATACCTATTTTTTCCTCTCTTTCCATGTGTCATTTGGTAGATGCTCTCACAAAATATCTACTGGATTTAAGCTAACAAAGACTTTAGCTCTGCTCCTTGTTGATTGTGCAGTGATTAAATAATCCATTTCAGATATGTGAAAACAACTTGGTTCCTTTCTTTGTCTTTAGGGATGCTAACACGCACTTTCCCCCCTGAAAATGCACTAAGGAAGTGTTCAGCAATGGGATGATTTCAGTTCAGCCTTCTTAATCTGTTCCACTATGCACAGTCTATGAAAATGTCATTTAGTTGGAGAGAGAGCATCCAAAAACTCCTGGATACTAGATTGAAAGCTCAGAGTTTAGGCTCCCTGCACAGGAGATGGATAGGATGAGATACATCAGAGTGCAGGTTCAAAATGTTGTGTTCACATGCGATGCTACTAATAGCTTCCTAATGATTAATTCTACAAAAGATCTCATCTTCTACACCTGCTTCATCCTTAATCTTAGAAGCCATCACCTAAGCTATTACAAAAACTCTTTTAAAACCCCAATTAAAGATTGAAGCTTTCTTTTACAGTACAATTTGCGTGGTGGATAGCAGTGGAATGTTGCTCTTTGATGCTGAAAACAGGCTAAGCTGCACTAGCAGTAGCAGCTGTAAAGACCCAATGTCTTTCTCAGTGTTTCTGCAGTGTCCCTTGTGGGTCACCCTATGTGAAGTGACTCACACACTGAAATGAGCTGGAAAGCATTATCATGAAAGGAACTAGAAACAGCTCCCTGGAACACACATGGAGTAGATGAGACCAAATGTACTGAATGGCTCAGCATGCTTTCAGTTGTGCTCCCAGAAACAGCCTTCAGCACAGATTAGCTATAAAGGAGACAACTAAATGTGAGACAGGATGAGGTAGAGCATAACCTTATTGCAGTGACACTAAATAGGAGTTAAAGTATGTAAATAAAAACATATTACATTTAATGTAGCTAGTTACTCCTTTTGTATTCATGTTAAAAACAAAGGGACAGCTTACTATCTTAATATCAGAAAAGTCTTCCAAAGTCTATGGGCTGAAGCTCTGGGAACCACTTATATTAGGTTTGTTTGCAGCATCTATAATATTTAGCATTTTTAGAATTTTACCTCTCTGTTATTATTTCAAATGAATTTTTTTAAAAATAAGGTTTTGATGAGGTGGAATAAAGACTGAAAAACAACCACCAACCTTTAGTGGCACAAGGTGGTGCTGTTGGATAAAAAAAATGCAGAGGCATAACAGAAATACTGTTCCGAGGAGTTAAAAAATGAAAGAATGACACTTTCATTCACCTCTGTCATATCCAATCTTTCATTTCTTCTTTTGACACAGCGATTTTAAATTAGGCAGTATTGTAATTCCTGGTGGCTTGTATACCTGATAACTTGCACAGGGAATGGAGATCTTCAACGTGAATTTCATGCCTCTGAAGACTGACAGCTAATGAGGCTATTATTTTCATTTTTCAATTGCCCAAATGAGATATTGATAATTGGTGGTTTCACATCCCTGGCTGTCATTTTTCAGTGCAAATTTTATTCTTCATTTTAAAAAACCTTTTATAATATAAGGTGAATGCCAAGCCATCATATGATTCAGTACCATATTTTCTATTGCAATGAGTATTTTATTAAGCCAATAACCTTGTTTCTCAGATATAAATGGCACATGTTAAAAATAAATAAATTAATACCTGTTCAAATTGCTTTGGCTGATGTAACATCTTGACATTGAACTGAATGCTCAGAACCTTGCTATCCTCTCATTTGCAATCTTTCTTCATAAATGTTCTTTTTCTAAAGGGTATTCAGTGTGGTAGATGTAAACAAAGTCTTCAATTTGGCAATCAACTCTGCTTATTGTAGTTCAAGCTAAAGGCTTTTAAACTTTCAGCAAAGCACCTTGTCATATTTCAGTATGTACTGAAGAGTGTTTGGTTGCCTGTTTTTAAACCTACTGAATAGACTAATTACGCAGTGGCTGACTTGCAGAAAGGGGGTAAATGACATACTTGAGGTTTGAGTTATTGTGCTGAATTTAGTTTTAATCAGAAAAGTCATTATTATGTTAACTTTTTAAGTGAATTTTGATGCTCTGGTGATCTCACTATGACTACATTATAGCAGTTTATGTGAGGTCAGAAAAGATGTCGGAGCTTTAGAAGGGATTTTCAATGACAAAATGAAAGTTTTAAAACTGTACTTTGCTTCAAAGAAAGGGTCTCAGCAGTGATATTCTTTGTCACATTAGTAGGCAGGCACATCATTAGCATCTTTGACTTATAAGAATAGGAAGCCTGAGGGTATAAATTTTGGCACATTACAGTTAAAAGATGAGGCACTCAGACTGTGGCTGTGGCCAACTGCTGTTTTCAATATAAGGGGCAGAATAAGCTCAGAGTGTATTTCCCCCTTTCACCTTGGTGCCCTGTGTGTAATGTTATTTCATTTTTATTATTCTTTGGATTCAAATCCCAAGTGAGATTCTGAGTATCCTTTACTCACTTTGACATGAACAGCATTTGTCAATGTAGAGTATGTTATCAGCACATTTTTCAATGCAGAGTATGTTATCAGGACCTCTTGGTATCTGGTTCAAAGCCTTGCTGTGTTTGATTCATTTTGGATGCATTTGATTTGTATTTTATTAAAAGCAGCCCCTTCAAAGGTAATGGATAACATGCTTCAAAGGCAAAATGCATTTGTGATCTCACAGAAACAGCATGGTCTTATGAGTAAGTATTAGCTTGGGAAAACAGGACTGGGATTTCTGGGTGTTTCCACCATCATTCATCTCCCCACTGAATGGCCTGCAGGAAGTGGTTCCCTCACTGTAAGCTTGAGTATTGTTTTTTGGTTGGTTTGTTGTTTTGCATTTGTTTGATTTTGTTGATTTTTTTGTTTGTTTGGTTGGTTGGTTTAGTTTGTTGGGGGTTTTCCCCATCTGTAAATTCAGTCTAATGATAAAAAGCTGTTTGGCATTGTTATCACAGTCAGAAGGAGGTAGTGCTCCTTCCCAGCAGGGTAAAAAGAAGTGGACATGAAGAGAACTTTGAAATATACACACGAACTCTGCAGTTCTATATATCTTTATACATGCATATATCTAAACATACCAGCGTTCAGTTTCTTCTTTCTTTGTATCTCAATATTTGCTAAGTATTTCTAAGCTAATTGTTGGGTGTAAAACCTTTATTAAGAAGGCTAAAGAGAGCAGTAACTTTGGATGCAATACAAAGATATATTTTTTTTACTGTACATGTATCCTTTGGTCCTCATCCTTTATTCAAACCACTGTGGGAAAAGCTACCAGACAGTTTGTGTGACATAAGACTAACAAAAAATATTACAGCAGTTGGTATTTGCAGATCCTAGCATCTCATTGTTTGACATCTAAATCCACATAACTTGCTTTCTTTCTAATGTAGTAAACAGTCTCCTTTTCTTACCAGTCTTTTAAACGTTACAGTCATGGATAATAGCTGCCTCTCTAGGGGATGTAGATACTACAGTTTGTACCTCAAGCCCCAGAGTAAACGTAAACATTTATGCTGTTATGTCAGTAATATAACCTCCCTACTCCAGCTGAGTATTCCCCTGTTTATGCAGCCAAGAATCACATTAGCCCTTTCAACCACAGCACCACACTGGGAGCTAGCAAGATCATGTTCAGCTGCTTTTAACTTGAAGGAACAGACTGTTAGAAAGTAACATCTTCAGTTTCCTTGATTTAGAGGCTGGGTAAGCTTCTGTGAAGTGAGAGTTTGGGGACTTCAGTCAGATTAAATGCAGACATATTCTTGTCTAAATAGGAAATATTTTATTCAATATTAGAGTTTAGCTTGCCTACTTAACATGATTTTAGGATGCTCCCTTCCCATATCACTCTAGGAAGCTGATAGAGTCACTGGAGTGAGCAGAAAGTAGTTGATAATTAAGCAGACAAGGGGTAGTAGAAATTCACTGAAGAACACAGATTATATTTCTGTATCTGCCCTTTTTTCTACAGCACATTTTCTTTTTGCTCTGTGACTTGATTCAGCCAGTGCAACAGAAAAATGATCATGGAGCTTTGGTTTTATTAGAAGATGAAGGGCCAGGTTTTAGTGATGCTGTTCCCACAGCCAGTGCAAACTAGCCCCAAAGCTGCTGTAAGCAGTCTGGCAAGTTCATTACAGTGCAGAGGTGATCCAAAACTAAAAGCGAAGAGGGATTTCTCTCTCTCTTTTCATGCCTGAAGCCGGGGAAAACTGGCATCACACTAAGAGAACTTAAATGCCCAGTGCATTGTTTTGCCAGGAATTTTTCACCTTGTGAAGAAAGAGAATTCAAATATACTTCTGTTGCATAGTCTGATGAAATGAAGTGCTACAGATAAAGGTTCTGCTATAAAACAAATAAAACAAACAACAACAACAAACAGCATCAAGACTGAATTGATAAGCTAACTCTTTGCTGGTGGGGAATTTGTCTGCCTGTGTAAGCCAAGGGTGCATTTGTCAGAGACTGTAGCTTGTTTAATTTCAAGATTGTTGGAACATAAACTCGCCAACCAACATCACCACCATGGCAATGGAGCATCTATCAGACCACAGGACTAGAGGCTTCCTGATTTCTTTCACACCTGAATGTGGAGCTGATTCCAAAATTTCCAACCTAAGCCCTGCACCTGCACTCAAATCCACAGCCTGGGAGACAGAAAGATCCAGAGACTTCTAGGGACCATTGGAAACCCCCCCAGTGATAGTATTGGGCATGTGAGCCACCAGCCAGTGGTGGGTGTGGTTAAGCAAAACAGCTCTCAGAATACGCTATGTGGTTCTCAGAAGAAGATTAATATATAATAAGACAACCAGATAAAAGGAGGGAAATGACCAACTATCAATGGAACGTTCCCCCCACTGACCTGACCAATGAATCAAACTGGAGGAATGCCTCAGATCCATGGTGGTAGCCATCCCAACTGTTTGTTTTATTCCTCCTTTCCTGTACTGCTAACCCTTCCCTTCTTGAAAATAAGATTAAAGTGGTTTTCTCAACCAACTACTTATCTCCATCTCAGTTTCATTCAGGGGATCCCTGAAAGATCCTATTCCCCACTAACAGTGTGTTGAGCCAGCGTTATGGTGCTCTGATTCAACACAAGCCTTATAACAACCTTTTGGACGGTTTGATATATCAGTTGATATCTGTGTGTCATCTAATTCCCAGTATCTAGCTCACCTACATTTTCCAGTTTTAGTCATTACAAAAAAACACACCAAAAACACCAACAAAAAGAAACCAAAATAAAGCCCCAACACATTTATACTGTAGGGTTTTTTTAGTGCAAAGTCTGCTTTTCTTTTACCCACAGAAGTAAAAATAGCATCTCCATGCGCTGCTTCAGCAATGCAATCCTCTCTAGCCTGTTATGATCCTAATATTTTCCCACTACTTATTCCTTCTCCCTAACTTGCACTGAGTGCTTGATTACCTACATTGTAAACTGCTGCAGGCAGTTGGCCCAGCCAAGTACTAACACTTTTTATTTATTTATTTTTCTTAGTTTGACACATGAATTTTTATCCATTTGGCTCCCTGTAATGTTTCAATACATGATTACAGAAGACATAGTGCCAGTGCAATGCAGCAGAGTGCGCAGCTGGGGATGCAAAAGGCAACTGAGATCACAGCAGTCTCAATTTAGATTTGTTGCAATGATTATGGATATGCACCTTTCATTTCCTGAATTTAGGCTGCTGCTGAGAGAAGTGATCCATGGGGAACTGTTTAGGAACCTGGATGAAAATATTTTTAACCAGACCTGTTCATCATGCAGCTTTATGAACTTCTGTGTTGGCAGCTAGAAGGTGATACAAGCTAGCGGCAAGCAACTGAGCGAATGAGAAATACTTCTTTAGTGACAGTGACAGTTTATTTTATCCTGAACTGATATAGAAACTTTGCATGCTTTAATTAAAAAAATCAACCAACCAAAACCCAACGAAAATCTGCTTAGTTTTTCCACTGCTTTAAAACAGCACACTGCTCTTGTGTTCCTTGAAACCACGTGTGGTTTTAGACAACCTGTACACTTTTGCAGAGGAATTTCACCTTTACCATCCTTCACAAATCTCCACCTTCTTCAGTCTCTCATTTTTGCCTAATTAACTCCTCTAGATATACAGAATTCAAGAAATTATTTGGGAGAATATAGAATATATTTCTATTCTGGTATTGTCTATTGATTTGCAAGCTTTCAGGGCTGTTGGCCATCGGTTTGGAGATAAACAATTCTGATTGTCTCTAATGATATTAGTTGTGTTTGAGTAATATTCAAACATGTTTACACCATCTTAGAATAGAATGGAGATGGAACACAGTGCAAATGAAATGATAACCAGAACATATTATTGATAAGCTTCGATCAACTTGCAAGGTCCAAAGAATACAATTCCATGCTTTATAAAGTTTCACCATAAACAAAGGTAGTTTGTTGTTATCTGCAATATTACCCACCACTAAAAAATAGTGCTTTTTTTTCTGAATTATGCCTAGGACATTGCAGTAACATGGTTGCAAACTAGATTTGTCCTACATCCTTCAGGCTGAGCTTCCAAAATGAAACATAGCTTGTCAAATTATGTATTGTGAAGAAATCAGACAAAGACAGGAAATGTTTGTTACATAAATTATTTCAATTCTTCTTTCCTTTTCTTGGCCACTTTAACAGGAGACTAGATTAATATTTTTTAAGGTCCCCAATCTCAGAATTTCATCAGACATATAATAATACATTAGTTTTCACAAAACTAAGTCCCTAATATATAAACTGGGTAAACCCAGAAAATATTTAACTACCACCAAAAAAGGAATTAAAGTACTGAATGCAAACCCTGATACTAAGTCAATAACCTCTTTCCACTTGAAAAGTCACAATTTGTGGTGAATGTAAACGTTTTAATTTCACAGAAATTAAAAAGTTGTGGTTAGGAGACATGCCATAGACTTGGAGCTTTGCCATATTTGTCAAACCCACCAGCCACTTTGCTATTCTTTTTCTCCTAGTTCTCTGTCAGGTTTTGTATTCACTTATAAAGCTTTTACTTTTTCAGCCACTTTGCAATTAATTTGCCTATTATTAGAAATGTTATGGTTTCATTAAATTACCTTATTGATTAGCATGCAATAGTCTTCTAATATACCGCTTCTCTTGAGTTACCCAAGTCTAAAAGTTTGCTTGATTTGTAATTTTCACTTAGCTACAAAAAAATTCATTGGATTATAGCATCTCTTATTTTCACTAACATTCTTAGGTGAAAAAAAAGAATCAATCAATATAAAACCAGAAATATGTCTTTCATTACAGTGCCATCACTGGCATTTAAATAGTTGCCAAAGATCACCAGCTGACTTCATCACTTAATGGATTGGTATGATTTCCCTTTAACCAGTGAATAAAGTCATCAATATTTTACAGCTCTCAAGCATACTTTGTTGTGAAAATTAAATACATTGTTCAAAAGCCCAGTATAAAAGCTTTACATGACACCTAATAATATCTTGTTATGAATAAAGGGGTGCAGGCGGGGAATTAATAGAATATAAATTATTTTATTAATTTAGAAATCCTGCCACTGGCATAACTTATATCATGTGGTAGGTTTAGGCTATGCCTTTAAAACTTAGTTACAGATTTTGAGCAGAAAAGTAGAAAAATATAGATGAATCACTATTTGGTGTAAAAAGGATAACTAAAAATTATTCTAAACAAAAGTTCTACCAAAACAATCCTTTCTCTTTTCTGATCTCTGTGCTTGCTTTGCTCAGGAGAGATTAACCTCTTTCTCAGCTGACCTTGGCTTGGCTGCATTACAATAGAATACATAGAATACATAGAATAAACCAGGTTGGAAGAGACCTTCAAGATCATCGCATCCAACCCATCAACCAATCCAACCCACCTAAACAACTAACCCATGGCACCAAGCACCCCATCAAGTCTTCTCCTGAAAACCTCCAATGAAAACCTCCATTGTTTAGTTAAGTCTAACTCACTGCTTTCTCTCTGCTCCTTTCTCTTTTGTGGGACAGGGGAGTGAGGAGGGGGAGGCAGTGGAATGGCTTCCCTGGTCTCTGACCCAGGGGGAGTTTCGTGTTGTTTGTTAATTGCAAATATCTGTATAATATTTTAAATACTGTATATTTTGTACATATTCATTGCATTCCATTGCAGAGTATAGCTTTTGTCTGTAAATACAGCTTTCATTTGCTTCTAACTGAGTTGGTCTGGCAAAGTTAATGCTGGGGGGGAAAATTTCAACCCACCACATATACAAATTAAGAAAAATATTATTTACACATTAATTGCTCAGTTGTACAGAGTACAGGAACAGGTACAAATGGTTAAAGATAATTATTTGGAAAATGATAGAACCCAAGAGCAGTATATTGTCCCTACCAAAAGGAGGTATTCGCTGGAGACTTAGGCAGGTTCCAAATATACTCACAATGCTGGTTCCAGTTGTGGGTAGTTCTCTTAGTGTCTCTGCTTCTCGAGGAATCCTTCTGGAATGTAGTGTGTGGTCCACATGTGCTGGGGAGAAAATCCCAAGAGTCCCCAGTGCTCGTTAGCAAACCCATTTTATATCAGCTCATGGTCCAAATGTCCTGTGTCACAAATGCCAGAGTCTCAAGTTGCACCAGGGGAGGTTTAGACTCGAGGTGAGGAAAAGTTCTTCACCAAGAGAGTTGTTTGTCATTGGAATGGGCTGCCCAGGGAGGTGGTGGAGTCACCGTCCCTGGAGGTGTTCAAGAGGAGATTGGACGTGGTACTTGGTGCCGTGGTCTAGTCATGAGGTCTGTGGTGACAGGTTGGACTTGATGATCCTTAAGGTCTCTTCCAACCTTTGT
This sequence comes from Dryobates pubescens, assembly GCF_014839835.1. Lineage (NCBI taxonomy): Eukaryota > Metazoa > Chordata > Aves > Piciformes > Picidae > Dryobates > Dryobates pubescens. Next base: position 34,016,899 of record NC_071618.1, on the reverse strand, counting down.
GATCCCGTGATCCTGTGATCATATTCCACATGCCAGAAAAGGGCAAGAAACTGATCAGCATCACATTCTGCATTGTCCAGGCTTGTGCTGGCCTAGGGGTCTGCCTCTGACGGTGGCTTGGAGGAAGGGGCCCAGGTGTCAGCTGACATGGTCTTGAAAGTGGGGGTGGGGGGTGGCTTCCTCTTTACTGCTCCTCCCATATTTTCTGATCTTCATCTCTATCCCTACACCACAGGGTGTGGAAGGGCTTTTGGATGCATTGCCACATATCTGCATTCTGGCTTTACAGATAAAGGAAGTGGCTAGCACAGTCTATACACAAATGATGAAATCTGAGTAAAAGGATGCACGTGTGCAGAACACTTTCTATTCTTTCAAACTGACAGCAACAAGTTTTGCTTCTTCATACATGCACAACAATATCACTGGATCCTTGGCACTTAGATGTTTATAAGCAGTATGTAAATGCTAAACCCAAAGAATTTTCTACCAGAAGCTGAGAGAGATATAAACGGTCATTAAAAGCTCAATTCAAAATAGTCATAGAATTTCTGATGAATTTTGGTTGGAACCAACCACTAAATCTCAGCTAGTTCAATTGTTGTTCAAAGCTTGTTTCTCAGATCAGTTTGCCCAGGGCCTTCCTCAGCTTCTCTGGGACAGCTAGGGCACAAACTCCACCTGTTTACTCAGGAATAGAGGGTGATCCTGGGGAGCAAGTGGCTTCTCAACAGTTGGAAAGTCTCTCAAGGACTCTTTTGGTGACCAAATGTGCACATACAATCCTATAATCTTTTTCTACCTAGAGAAACCACTGTCACCTTGCAGATGATCCATTGTTGATGTTAGTGTGTGCTTGCATCCTTGCACAGTTTTATCCGGCTTTTAGTATTATGTATATATCTGTTCTTGCTGCTTCAGCAGGGCTAGAGATGGGAACATTTTCATATATTATCTATAAACATATACTTTCTTTGACTTTGTGGGGGAGTGTTTATATCTATTTGTCCCTCCACCTCCACAAGCCCCTTATAGAAGATATTTGCATAAACATGCACAGAAAGGTATTTTCTGAAACACCCTACAGTCTTATGTGGACAAGGTGGAGAAATTCCCAGGAAGTCCATTTAGGCTGAAGACAGGTAGAAGTAACTGAATGAAGCCAGGCAAGGTACCATTTCTTTCCTAATGTATCACCATCTTTCCTATGGTGACTCCATCATCTTCAAGCACTTTTTACATGCCTTTGCTTGATAATTCCCATGACAATATCTTGTTCCTTTGTTTGTGTCCTTGTTGTGCCACTAGTTGCTAGTGCTTTGTGCCATTTGAGTAGGAAACACAGCACATGCCTAGCTTGCCCTCCAAGACTTTCTGCTGAGCAGGGGGCATCACCTAGTCATTTGTTCTTCTGTTACGGTGAACAACCCTGGAGACTCTGTCTTATACCTCTTTCTCCTTTTCTGTGCTTCAAAGGTGTCCTTATGCATACCTGTACTCTGTCATAGTCACAGGGAACTTTTTGTAACTCACTGGACTTCAAAGTATAGTTTTTCTTGAAACTTAGTCTTAGAAAATCACATGCAAACAAGAGCCCTTCATACACAAAAATGTACAATAGCTATACAGATGTCTTCACTTTCTTCTGATCAATTTATCTTTTTTCTTGTTTAAAATGCCAGTCTTGTACCTTTTTCTTTTACACAGCAAGTAATCTATGCAAGCAACACATCGTGCAATTATTTTCTCTTTGCACCTATTGTTGAAATATGTGAATTGCATATGCAAAACCCACCAAATTTTGAGCAAAACCAGCACTGAGCAAATAGATTGAAATAAATGCCTTACTGAATCTTTTCCATCTGCAAAATGTTTATAGGCAGATCATTATTTCCTCAGATTGATTCAGCATTCAGATTTTCTCAAAAGTTTTTCACTTGAATGATTGAATAAGTAACTGGGAACAGCTCAGAATACCTGTGTATTGTTCAGTATTCTGTTTGGCTATCAATTAAAAAGCAGCTTCTGATTTGTAAATTCTCTATAGTTCTTCCTTATCAAACTTCTCTGTGACTTTTGTACCACAATATCTGAGGACCTTGCAGGCTTATACATACTTAGAGCTTATGAACTCAGAAATTATTTTTTTCTTTTCCATTTTATGGATGAGAAACATTATACAGAAGGCTTTTTCTCTTTTCTTAAATGCTTAAGGCACGGTTCCGCTAAAACAGAGAAGCAACATCTCATCCCTTGCCAGCTCAGTTCCTGGAAAATTCAGCAGCCAGTAAATGTTTTGGCTCCCAGTATGATATAAAAAAGAGCCAAGTGCCTAAGGAATGGATTTTCAAAAACCTGCAAGCTAAGCAGAGTCTATGTCAGTAAGATATGAGACAAATCCATACAGAAGGCCATAAATAAAAGCTGTGATTTGCAATCCTTCCATTCCAGTCATCCAGAAAACAATTGATTCAACAAGCTTAGGTCTAAGTAACTAATGCTGTTCAAAATATGAGGGCACATCAATCTCTTGCAAGTACTAGAGAAACATAAAATACCTACCTCATCCCTGGGGATCAGGGCAGGTTACTCATTGTTTCCAGATAGAAAGCATCTTCTGATTTTTTTATAGGGACATCAGAGCCCTGAGGGCATCAGTAGGCCTCAATGTCCCTGGACAAGCTTTACCCATGGCATCCCTCTTCATGACCCCAAGGGTTCAAGAAACCCCTGGGTAAGGTTCCAAGTCCCTGTGTGAGATATGTGGTAGATCATCATTGGAATGGGCTGCCCAGGGAGGTGGTGGAGTCACCGGCCCTGGAGGTGTTCAAGAGGAGACTGGACGTGGCACTTGGTGCCATGGTCTAGTCGTGAGGTCTACTGAGACAGGTTGGACTCGATGATCCTTGGGGTCTCTTCCAACCTTAGTTATACTGTGATACTGTGATATTATTATTTCCAGCCCTGCCTTTGTCTTCATCTGCTCCTGCTTCTCACTCCCTTGGTGCTGGTGCATCATGTGCTGTGTTTGGTGCCATAGATAGACTTCATTACCTGACCTTTCCTAAGAACATACCCATAAACCAAAGTCAGAATTTTTCTTGGCTGAAATAATTGTCTACCACTGCCAAGTCACATTCCAATTATTTTCACACAAATTATTAAAATATATTTATTAGATAATTTTAAATTATCTATGTCAGAAATAAACTTTGGAGTTTTGAAAATATTCAGGAACTCAGTCATAAAACTGCACAGTTTGTACAGTAACAATCTGGAGATGTGGGACAAGAGGTATTGCTTAAAGATGAGATTCATCTTGTTCAATCCTGAGCATGGGATACAAATCCAGATTAAGAAACTAAAATGTAAATGTTGGCATTAAGAAGTCTTCTTGTAATTCTACCTATCTATTTAAGTCTAAATGTGGAAAACTTAAACTGAGGTAAGGCTTCATGGATCTGGAGGGAAGGTTGTTTTGTTGTTGGTTGGCTGTTTCTATAATATTTTTCCTTATGATCTACAAAAAGTCAAAGGTAACTCATTTCTGTACTTCATACAAGTGGAATGTGTGATTCTGCAAACACTTTTATGTTCACAGCTTGACAGAAATAGATATTTATTCAGAGAAGAAATGTGTTTGTGTTAGTAGGTTTTATTTTCTCTTTAGTGGTGCAGTTAATTTGTTGTGGTTTACCTTATATTTATTGAGAGCTGATAAATATAAGCTCAAAAAGCTCCCTTTATGTTCACATCTTTATCTTGATGGCCTACAATGAGCAAGTGTGTAGATGGTATTACAGGACTACCTTGTTTATATTCTTATTGATAATTCCATTCTTTAAAAAAAAAAAGATGTGTTTTTGCTCTCACACTCAACATAGCTGGAGATCCTGAAATTATTCAATAAAGAAAACAAAAATAATGTAATTTCAGAGCAGATAGGGATGCATTGATGACTCAGTAGATAAATTGCAGTGCCTCTATATAAAATATTGCACTATGAGCAAACCCACAATCTTTCAGAGTCCTCCAAATGTCGTATTTCTTAGTCAAAAGTTGAGCCTCAATAACATATAATTCATTGCAAAAATTACTTTTGAAACAATCTTTGACATACACAAGAATGAAAATGTGATAAACATTTCAGTATCAAATAAAAGCTTGTTCAATTACTTGTAAGGATAAGCCCAAATTCTCACATGAAAGTTCAATGAATTGCCCAATTGAATATTTTCCAGGGCACGTGAAAGAAATAAAAGGAAGCCCTAAATAAATTATGATGTTTTGGATAACTGCTCTAAAAATGTTACCATTCTAGTACTTTATCTGCCTGTGTTGATTTTATCCTGTGTTTCTAAATTTATACTTCAGAGGGATTATGGTCTTACAATTGAGCCATTTTTCTTGAAGATAGCAAGATAGTTCTCTGACTAGGTTTTCCAAAATTCTTTATTGTTCTTGTGTTCAAAAAGGAAAAGACTGTAGGAAGTCACTGTAATGAATCAACTGAAAAGTCTCTGTAGTAATTTAATGTCATGGGTGTCCTTAATATTGTAATGTGAAATTTACACTGTGAAATATATTTCCTTGGTAAATCTGAAGAAAAAGATGGAACACAGCTTTGTTGCAAGTAGGTTTTGCAGTCCAGGTTCCTGTGAAGAACTTTCCCCTTTTGTCTTGCATTTAATTTCACAGTATCACAGTATAGCTAAGGTTGGAAGAGACCCCAAGGATCATCGAGTCTAACCTGTCTCCACAGACCTCACGACTAGACCATGGCACCAACTGCCACGTCCAATCTCCTCTTGAACACCTCCAGGGACAGTGAATCCACCACCTCCCTGGGCAGCCCATTCCAATGAGGAACGACTCACTTAGTGAAGAACTTTCTCCTTACTTCGAGTCTAAACCTCCCCTGGTCAGAAAGAGAGGTGTGCATGAGTGAGGTCTACAGTGTGCACAGAGGTGCGCCAAAGGCATTTCACCAGCACTGTTGTTGTGATTTTAAAGAGGGAATGCTCACTTCTGCAGAAATTATCTCTTTTCAATGTGAAGCCATCTGCTGACACAGCAGCTCTCCTCCACAGCTATTATGGTCATCACTCTGCTCAAGACCAGGTATTGTCACACCTTGAGACATTAGACTCCGCCTTGCCATGCCACATGCATTGTTTTGAGACAATAGAGGACTGGACTATACATTTCACTCTCTGTCAAAACACTGAGTCCATGAAAATCGAAGCATTTTCCTTCTTCAGAGTGGTAATATGAACAGAGTGCTATAGGAGAGAAAGAGATGAAAACAATCACAATCTGGTGACCAAAAGTAATACAGTTCACATAAACCATCTTCCCTACCCCATGATTTTCCAATGCAAATCATGATGTTGGGGAGAGCCTGTTGAACCATTCCTTTTGGTTTTGATGATTCAGGAACAATTTATTGGTCTGGCTGGGGATTTTTTCATCTCAACTTGACATCATCAATAGCTATCATGTAGTCATGTAGCATTCCTGTAACAGCAACATCTTCAAAATAGCCTGTCCTGCAAAGTCCTGGTCCAATTTACTCAAGTGCAATTGGCAAGGAAATCATATGTTGAGGAGGGGAGGGGTCCTCATGTCCTTCTCAAAAGGAGACTTTTCTCCTGTCTTTATTTTGGTCCACTTATTGAAATATAGGAAATGGAGGGTTTTGTCTGAATTGTGTAGTTCAGTGGGGAACTGAATTCAGTGGAAACTTCTTCATTGGACTTTTCTTGTGTTCCATTCTCTGCTGAGACTTGTCATGGAGGTGGCATAGGTAAATGGCAAATTTACAGGTGTGTGGCAGTTTAGGCTGGGTGCCTCCTGTTCCTGCCACACAAGCAGCACCTCTGGTGTCTCAAGTGTCCAGCCCAGCAGGCGGGCACAGGAAGCTGCATATTTCATACCCATAATGTCCTGAGCCCTATAAATCTATCTGCAAAGTTTTTCACTTCCTCTTTCTTCCCTCTCTGCTCTAGTGAGAGATGCTCCCTATAGGGTAACGGTGGGGGAGTTATCTCAAGGCCTCTTAGGCCTGGCTAGGCCTAATGCCAGGAGGAGAAGGGGGAGGGGCAGTCTCAGACCTGGCCAGCTGAGACTAGCCTAGCGGGGGGGTGGGGGCGTGGGGGGTGGGGTGTGTGAAGAAAGAGCCCTGGTTGTCTCGGTCCAGAGAGGGAAAGAGACTCAGTTCTTTTGAATATTCCTGAGTTATGAAATTAGAGGCACAAGCAAGGCCAAAATACCAACAGCTAGGCTATTTATTACACAGTAAAGTGGATGGATCAGAAGGGAAGAAAGTTAAAATAGAGAGTGAGAGAGAGAGAAGAGGGAGAGAGAAGAAGAAAGGAATTATATTACCACACCTCTCACCCGCAAGACAGTTTGGGTCTATGGAGGAAGGCTGCTGCAGCTTTGGAGCGGAGATGTTGTCCTTGTTGGCTGTGCTGTCCTCTGAGCAACCTCTTCAGCTCCATGAGTTGTAGCAGGCAGAACTTGGGACACAGAGAGAGGATTCCTCTTGGTCTGCTTCTTTCAGGCTACATGATGATGTCTCTGTCATTTTTCTGTCCTGGTAATCTCTCCGTTTTTCTTAAGAGCAGCATTGCCCTGGTCTTTTCCTTCTCTCGTGTTTTCCTTCTCCTGAGCCAGTAGCTGCTCAGATCTTTTATGCAATTTTTAGGTATGAGTCCAGGTGGTGAATATGCATATTCCAGGCAGTATCGATGGCAGTAGCCTCTGCCTATTATTTCCAGGGCAGCTGCAATCTGGTGGGCAATTGTTATCTATGCACTTTCCAGAGAGTCGTTCCAGTAGCATCTGTCCAATACACATCAGCTATTGTCTGGGCAAGCAGCAAAGGTGATTTTGTCTTTCTTGAGTCACAAGAAGATGTAGTCTCTCACACTGGTGGTTTTGGGGGTACCCTCAGGTGGAGAAAAGGGAAGTGTTGGGAGGCTTTTGGGTATGCTGTAAGGCAACTGTATGCTTTGGGTTTCTTTTGTCACTGTGCTTGTAGCTTTCTGTAAAACACTAATTGCTTTTCCAGTTAAACTTTCCATCACTTCTGCAATCCATTTGTGTGTCATTCTTTTGTCCCTTTCAGGGGCAAGAGAGGATTGGCCTGGCCTCAAACTGGGACAAGGTAACATTAAAAAAAAAAAAAAAATCTTAATCATTTGCTAGACAAGGTTTGCAGTTAGGGCAAGGAGAAGGGTCTTCCAAAACCAACAATTAAAGCAATTGCATGTGCATAGCCAATAACAAAATAAAACAAAATCTTAGTTGTCTAACAAATGATAAAGTTAAACATAGTTATCACATAGGTTGTGTCTTCACAAGGAAGAACACAGTCTTGACTGGCAAAGTTTGATCTAGTTCCCCTTGATCTTGACTGGCTAAGGCTGATATCCTTTTCCTCTCAGGAGAACAAGAAATCAGCCCCTTTTCACACCGGTCTTAAAATAAGGGGACAGTCCAACAAATATTGATTCTATGTTCCTTATCATAGGCATTGGTGGCTATCCAGGAATACATATTCAGGCAATTTCAATGCCAGAAGAATCTGTCCCACTTTAGAGAATTCTCCTGTGGAGTTTTCAGTCAGCCCTCTAAAATAATGCCACTGCCCAGCCCACCCCCCCCGGCTCACTTAGAGAGGATGGGGCGTACATTAATTTATCCTCAATATGAGGAGATGTTAGCAGCAATTTTCTTTTCACCAAATCCTTACCTGGTCCCCTCCACATCTTCATTAACAACTCCCAATTAAGAAGCAAGAGGCCATCCATTAACTCTTTGAATATTCCCTTACCGAGGCCCTCTCTCCAGAGCTGGCATTCCAGTCAGGCAGTGGTAGATGAGGTGGAGAGCTAACTATAGGAACAAGTGAAATTCGGTTATCGTTTCCCCATTATTTCCACTGTCTGTTATAATTAACTCTTCACTCTACATTCAAGTCACTATTCACCTCAGTATTTAGCTACAGGCTTGTCAGTTAAGGGGGAAGTAATATGAAATTATTTTAGTCTCAGATCAAAAGACCTCAGTATTAAATCTGATTTTGGAGAATCCTATGATTTAAATGCTTACCAATAACTAGGATCTATACCTTAATATAAGACTGTGGCATTTGGGATGCAGAGGGTTGAACAGTCCAGGGAATGTGAAGAGAACCTATAAGGGCTTTTAGGAAACACTATGCTCAACAAGCCTGGAGTCTGAAGGACTGAGAAAGCAGCATGAGTGTTTCTGCTACTTCTCAGCCTTCCACTTGAGTCCTGATCTTGCAACATCCATTTTATTTCAGAATCACAGAATCACCAAGGTTGGAAGAGACCTCAAAGATCATCAAGTCCAACCTGTCACCACAGACCTCATGACTAAACCATGGCACCAAGTGCCACATCCAATCCCCTCTTGAACACCTCCAGGAATGGTGACTCCATCACCTCCCTGGGCAGCCCATTCCAATGGCTAATGACTCTCCCAGTGAAGAACTTTCTCCTCACCTCGAGCCTAAACTTCCCCTGGTGCAGCTTGTGACTGTCCTCTTGTTCTGCCAGTAATAAAGAGTAGATTAATCATGAAAGTGATGATCATTGTTAAATGCCTGCGAGAATAAAACAAAGACTTGAATACTTTGCACTAGTTACGCAAAAGAAACACTGTATTTCAGCAGCAATTGCTGTGGCATAAAACTTTCAGGATGATCCCACCACACAGCAGGAAGGTGATTTAGAAGTCTATTCTTCCCCAAAATCCTGATCAGCTTTGTTCAGATAAAAAGGAAATTTGTATCCTTACTGATAATTCTGACAGGGCTTGGGGCTGCAATATTGTCAGACCTTGTAGTCTTGTTCCATATCTCTTGGTACATGCTATATTTCATAAAGATTCACATGACTACTGATGCCCTCTGTTTTCATGAGTTAAAAAGCTATCATTGTCCCTGCCGTGAATCTGACTTTATTTTCTAAAGCAACTGAAAATACAACACAAAACAAAGAAATAATAATTAAAGCAATCAAACAAACACACACACACACCTGCCCCCAACACCAAATTTGTTTATCAGTTCTTGAATTAGGAAAATAAAATTACACAAAATCACAATTTTTTTTTTAAATCTCTGATTTGTAACCCAATATAATTCCTCAAACTTGCTGGCTGTTGTGAGTTAATCTTTGTGAGCAGTTTAGCACCACACAGCCTCTTGCTCCCTTTCCTCACGTTCACACAGTGAAACAGGGGAAGAGAAGGAGTAACAGCAAGAAAACTCAGGGTCAAGATTTTAAAATTTGGTTACTCACCATCACCCACCAGTAGACTGATGCCCATCCAGTTCCCAAGAAAAATATTACTAATCCCCTGAATCCTCTTTTTCCCCCCCTTTATATTGCTAAGCATGATGTTATATGCTTTGGAATATCTTCAGCTAGTCCAGGTCATGTGCCTGGTTTTATTTCATCCCAATAGATTGTGCACCACCCAGTCTATTCACTGAGGGAGTCAACAAATCACTTAAGATCTTGACACTGTGCTAACACTGTTCATCAAAATCTAGGACATTGGTCTGTCACAAATCCAAAACACAGGATCATATGAGGTGCTATAAAGAAAACTGACTGTCTTTTACCAAGGCTAGTACACGAGTATTTCTTCATGGCTTTTGGCAAGTGGACTGCCAATATCATCACAGGAAATTTCTAAGTCACAGGACTTAGCCTTTGATTCTTTTAGTTTCTCTTTAGATCTATGAACCTGATTTTCTTAGGCTTGAAAATAAACAAACAAACAAACAAAACAAATCAGCCAACATACTGTAGCTTAAATGCATTATTATTTAATCAAAATCTTGAAGCACCTTAAGGAACCTTGAAATTACACTTTCAAAGACTAGCTGACTGGGGACAGGGGAAACAGAGGAGGAACTTATGTACTCATACAATCTACTATTTTTTCTGCTGTGGCCAGAGGTGAACCACTTGGAACTGATTCAGAGAACTTAAAATTGCTGAATTTAATTTTACCTTTGTTCTCAGTGTAAAAAAATGGAAAGATGTAGATGATCCAGACAGTTCTGAAATGCAGCTAGTTTCGAACATGGTGAGGCATGTTACTTTCTGGGTTAAGTGAGGGTGGCCCGTCCACCCATTTGCTCAACACCAGGTGCTAGGTCGGCGCTACCAATTAGATGTCGTTCATTGGTACGTGACAGTGTCATGATATTATAATCATTACGAGTTCCCACTGTAGGAGAAGGCGGATGCCTTCTCCCCCATCGAGTGTTACGCAACACTCAAGGACCTCTGGAGGTCCCTTCCAACCCCTAACATCCTGTGATCCTGTGATACTCTCCATTAAGTGAAAAAAAAAAAAAGCCTACATGGCCAGTCCCAAAGAGTGGGAGTTAACAGAGTTAAATGCAACTGGTGGGATTCGGAGCTCAGTTTTGGGGCCAATTTTGTTTAATATCTTTATCAGTGATCCATATGAGGGGATTGAGTGGAGCCTCAGTAAATTTGCAGGGAACACTAATATGGGAGGGAATATTGATCTGCATGAGGGGAGAAAGGCTTTTACAGAGGGACCTGGACAAACTGGGTTGATGGGCCAAGGCCAATTTTATTAGATTCAACAAAGCTGAGTGTTAAGTCCTGCACTTGAGTCAAAACAACCCCATACAATGTGACAGGCTTGGGGCTGAGTAGCTGGAAACTGCCCAGTAGAGAAAGATCTGGGTGTGCCAAGCAGTGGCTGACTGAGTATGAACCAACAGCATACTCAGGTAGCCAAGAGGGTCAACAGCATTCTGGCCTATATGAGGAATAATGTGGCCTGCAGGTCTAGGGATGTGATTGTTGTGAGACCACAATTTTAATGCTGTGTTCAGTTTTGGACAACTTGCTACAAGGACATTGAGTTGCTGAAGTGGGCCCAGAGAAGGGCTACAAAGCTGTTGAAGAATCTGGAGAACAGGTTTTATGAAGAATGGCTGAGCAGACTGGGGTTGTTTAGTTCAGAGAAAAGGAAGCTGAAGGGAGACCTTATCACTCTCTACTGCTCTCTGAAAGGAAGTTGTAGTGAAGTGAGTGTTGGTCTCTTCTCCCTATATCACGTGGTAGGAAAAGAGGAAATGGCCTCAAGTTGCTTCAGGGCAGCATTAGACTGGATATTAGAAAAAACTTCTTCACTGAAATAGTTATCAAACACTGGAATAGTCTTCTCAGGAAGGTGGCTGAATCCTCGCCTATGGAGGTGTTTAAAATTTACATAGATGTGGTGCTAAGGGACATGATTTTATACCAGACTTGGTAGAGTTGGATAATTGTTGGACTAGATGATTTTTTTCAGACCAGGTGATACCAAGATTCTATAATTATAATTGCAAATTGTGACTTTAAATGCCTCTATATTTATTTATTCAATATATATATTCAGTCTAGTTCCTAGCTGTAAACTGTGCTGGAGTAGTGTTATTGTGAACTGTATAGTGCAGAAAGGCATGCTCAAGAGAGGGCAGGATACCACAGCATAGGGAGAAGTCATCTCTTTCTTCCAGGTTACATAATTTCATCTGTTCATTCTTTACAGTGCATTGGCTTGTTTTTTCCTTAAACAAGTTTTATCAGGCTTTGCTCTGTGGGCTTCTGTAGAGTCTCTTTTTGATTTACTGCAATGTCAATGAAAGAAGGATAAGGTTACATAGCTCTCATGAGACACCTAGTCAAAAGATGTAATAATAAAGACAAATTGTTGTATTATTTTATGACTGTTACTGTGTCACCAGACAAGGGCTTTGAGTCAACTCAGCTAGCACTATTGTATCTTGATCCAGCTTTACATGAAAAACCAATAAAATGCTGCATAAATCTCCCATTGCCAAAAACGTAAATGAAGAGAATCTGCAAATATCTTGTCTCAGTTCAATAGCAAATTACTGTGACTGACTGTGTTTACTTTCTCCAGAAGATGTCAGTCAGTACACTAGTAAGTGTACATTTTACAAGTTTGCAGTAAGAACACAGTCAGAATGAACTGTGGCATAAAGCTCTGTTCACTTCAAAAATACCTTGGTCTAGTTCAATAACATTACTGCCATATATGCATGTCAGGAGTGAGGAGCACTCTTCAGTTCTGTTCCTCTGTAAAACACATCTGTTTGTACCAGTCCTTTAGAGTCATCTTTTATTTATGTCCACAGAAGAGTGATGCTCCGAAGGGGTACAGAGTCTGAGGAGAGATATTTGGGGGAAAAAGACAATTCATACAGGAATTATTGCAGCCTGAAGGAAAGCAGATATCGCTGGCAGTTTACTACGTATGCAATTTATATGCCAATTTATGATACTGTTGCATTAAAACAAGTAATTGATAAATTATCTAGGAGTTTTTCATATTACCAGACATTAAAATCAGACAGAGCAACCACTTTTATGCAGGAAAGAGATTGATTTGCTTCCAAAGACAAGGCATTGCCAAGAACAGTTGTCCCTTTGGCGACCAATGCTGTTTAATATCTTCATTGAGTGCACCTTCACCAAGTTTGAGCAGATGACACCAAGCTGAGTGGTGCAGTTGATATGTCAGAGAGATGCAGTAACATCCAGAGGGACCTGAACAAGCTGGAGAAGTGGGGCCAGGTGAATCTCATGTGGTTCAATAAGGCCAAGTGCAAGGTCCTGCACCTGGCTTGGGAAAATCTCCATTATCTATAGAGGCTGGGGGGGGTGATGTATTAGCAGCGTAACATATTATCACACCAAAGAGCTACAACCATACTATTAAACCAAAGAGTGCCCAGGATACATTCCCTAGTTCTGCAATTAATTCAGATGATTTGGCTAAATTAACACTATTAAAAACTCTACACCTTCAAAAAAGTACATTTAAGAGCTGTTGTCAATACTGTGTTCTGGCTTAAAAGTCTTGGGGAGACTGATACTTGACCAGTTCAAAATTTTCTCAAGGACTATTTCAACGGTTTAACCATGTCATTAAGGAGCTGGCAGAAATGCTCACCAATCCATTCACCATTCACTCAACAGTCCTGTCCAACTGAGGAGGTCCCAGCTGAATGGAGACCAGCTACGAGAAGTGCCGTAAGGATGATCCAGGGAACTACAGACCTGTCAATATGTTCTTGGTGCCAGGAAGGCTATCATGTGGCACATACAACACAACCAGGTGATCGGGCCTAGTCAGCAAGGGTTTATGAAAGGCAGGTCCTGCCTGACTAACCCGATCTTCTGCAACAAGGTGACCTACCTAGTGGATGGGGGAAGAGCCATGGACTTTTTCTACCTGGACTTTAGTAAAGCCTTTCACACTGTCTCTCACAGCATTCTCCTTCAGAACTCATCCACAGGGTTTGGACTCTGCATTTCATAAAAGTGTGGCTGGACATCTGGGCCCAAACCTGGCTGGAGTCTGGTCATAAGCAGTATTCCCCAGGGTTCAGTACAGGGGCCTGTTCTCTTTAATATCTTTTTCAGTGATCTGGATGAGGGTACTGAGTGCAACCTCAGAAAGTTTGCAGATGACACCAAACTGGGTGGTTGTGTCAATCTGTTAGACAGTAGGGAAGCTTTGCAATGGTTAAAGCTTAATGCTTTATTATAAATTAAAATATGAAACTATCAATAGTGTCTAATTTTCCAAAGCTGTGCTGGATGATTCTTAAAGCATGCTCTGCAGTATGATAATAAACAATTTATCTTTCTTGCATCATTTTTGGTGATATATGGTTATAGTAAGAGACAACTAGGCATTCTACAGAAAAAAATCTGAGCAGAGCTGAAGTAGTCAGACTCTCTAGAGAAATAATTATCAGGGATTATAGACCAATCTGGCAAGATGTGGGTGGAAAATGAAATTTAAACTTCTGAATCCCTCTTGCCAAGAATGGACAAGATCCAGGATGCCTGCTAATTAATCTGTTTTATAAAAATCCAGTATATCTTAATTATACACACACACACGCATATATATATGCATACACATATAAATAACACTTTCAAAATATAAAATGCAACTAATAGTAAGCAACTTGGAAGAAAGGTGAAAAAAACCCCAACAAACAACAAAAAAACACCCTTTAAAATGTTATGTATGAGGGCTGTGTACCCCATTTAGAGGTCATTACTCTTAAGTTTTGTAAAACTGACCAAAACATACAGCCCAGAACTTGTAATTGCCTTCAATACACCATTTGTTTAATTTTGTTGTTTATTAATTCTACAGTTCTGTGATTTTTTTTCTATTATTATTTTAATCTGAATAAAAGAAAAATCAGTATTGGATTCCATATAATTTTGCCCATATTGTTAATCACTAATATTGGAATGATTATGATTGTTACAGGTTATCTATTTGACTATATTCTAATCTAAACCTCTCCTTGGAATGTAAGAAAAATGGAACTATCAAGAGAATCAGTTTTATATAGAGTGCTAATTGCTCATAAAATAACACAAACATCATGAGCAATACAAATAGGCTTTAAGTGCCATAGGCTAGCTCCATTAGATTAATGAGCCAATGACTCCAACTTGGATGCCTCTTCTAATTATGCATGATTCACCATTTCTTTCAAAAGAAAGGCATCTAATTAATTAGTTACAAAATGTCATGTATAGGTCATTGACAGCAAGGAAGATCACCTGGTTTAGTCTTCAGGCAAAATTATTACTCCTCTGGGATTACCACTAAATGTCATTATGGAATCTAAAAGAGTTCCTCCAGCAGGAAGATTATAGAAAAGAAAGTAAAAGAAAAACAAGTAAACCCACAAATCCTTTCCTTTCCACCCTGAATCATACATAGAATTATCTATCCAACCTTAAGGAAATACAATACCCATGTGATGCTGCATATAAAAGACTCCCTTTTAATCACATTAAAAAAAAGAGTGTTACAAAGTCTACAGTGTTTCATAAAGCAGCAATACTGTCTGCTGAAACACCCTGGTAAAACATTTACTTGAAAGATCCTCTATTTTGGTCTGATGAACTCTCACTTTCAACTCCCAAACTGAGGCCTAAAGTTAAGTTTTGTGAAATACGAAGCTGCAACATTCTCCAAAATGTTTTTAAACTTCCTGTTCAAAAAAGTTCTTGGCCATTGGAATGTGCTGCCCAGGGAGCTGGTGGAGTCACCATCACTGCAAATGTTTAAGAGGAGACTTGATGAGGCACTTGGTGCCATGGTTTAGTTGACTAGATGTTGTTGGGTGATAGGTTGGACTCGATGATCTCAAAGGTCTCTTCCAATGTGGTTAATTCTATCCTATCCTATCCTATCCTATCCTATCCTATCCTATCCTATCCTATCCTATCCTATCCTATCCTATCCTATCCTATCCTAATTTAGGGCCCAACCCAAATGCCACTGATTTTAAGACCCTAATTTGTAAAAATGAAAGGCTGTTTAGTGGATCCATCATTATGCAGGTGCTAGTCTGTTAAATTACCTTTAACTTTAATTTGTGGAAATGTCATGGAAAGGGAGTTATTTAAAATGTATAACTCATGATATCAAAAATTGGAGCTGGTTTATTCCAACCGTTCTGCCTATAAATGAGAAGAAATGCTATCACTTGCAACTTGCAAGGAGATAAAAACCACTGTCAGGTAAAATCTCAGTTTGATTTATTCTCCTTTTTCCAAATATAAAAGCCTAGATTTTTGATAGAGCAGTACTAGTTAGGAAATATATAGGCCTTGAAAAGCAATGCAATGATTGAACTGTCTGGAATACTAAATATACATTCATTCCCACAGTGTGTGATATTAAGATACACTTTCATTTTAAACATGTGATGAAAAGTTATAGACATTGTAATTTATTCATTTGGAGAAGCAAATACTTGGTTTATATTGCCAAGGGATTTTGTTTGGATTAAGTCTTAAATCTTTGTTTCTTTTTCATCACTTAATTATACTATTTTTCATATATCTTGGAGCAGTAAAACCAAAATGAAACTTTGATAATATCCTCCTGGCAGTAATGATAAAATTGATATGTGTGCATATTAATGATTAATTTAATGGGATAAGACTTTTCTGACAGAAAATAGGTTAGTTAGAAAGGGACAAAACAGTTCTATTATTTCTTAACTACTATCATCTTAAAGACAGTACCTTTTTCTTTGGACACCTTTTACTAAATGGAACAAAATAAGGCAGAAGACAACCTTGTGAATAGTATTCTAGTATCTGGACTCAATAACAGGTCACTTGCTGTAAATTTCACTTCTGAGTTTCTGCCACTTTGGACTCCATTGTCTTTTGTCTGTTTACCCCAAATTTCACATCTGTTCTACCACATAGAAAACTGTGAAATCACATAACCATAGATCTCTTGTCAAACCAGCTGAAACCTAACCACTCTACTAAACTGCAGTCTCATATGCCCATAGGGGCATTCTCATTCATGAGACCTACGAATGAGCTAGGGCAAAGTAAAATAACAAAGAATCCTTAGAAGAGTTGGAATTCAGCCCTTCCACTATTTAGAAATGATAGAGTAATTTGCCGATTTTTCTTTCATCTTGAGCAGTAAGGTTTTCTTTTAGTGGCAGATGTAGAAGAAAATTTGTGTGAAACTCAGGACTGATAGGCATCTAAATTTACCCTTGAGCAAATGTAATCTAGACATTAGAGACTGACTTCTGTATCCTTAGGTCAGAAATGTCCCAGTTCTCTGGATGGTCCAGGAACTCCCTATTAGCCAATATATGAATGATAAATTCAGTTTGAGACTGAATTTGTAGCCACAATGAAGTGTTTGACTAATGGCTATAGGAGTTTCTCAAGTACGAATTTTGGACTGTCACAGAGATTGTCCAAAGAAATTAATGGGCACCATTTGTATGCTTTAGTTGGGAGGAGAATCTGACCATTCTAGAGATTTGCTCAGTTGCAATTAGTGATTGCAACTTCTCAGTAGAAACTTTGTTGGAGATATAAAAATGGTCAAAAAAATGCTTTGCATGCAGAAAATTAGGAGCTATTTTGTGAATAGTTTAATGTACTAAAAAGTGAGGGATCACACTTGCCCCAGCATACTCACAAATGACCACAGGGCAGACAGGTATGAGAAATTGGCAAGATAGTGGTTTTGGGCTGATACGCACTGTGGCTGGAGACATCATTGCAAAGTTCTTTGCAACAGAGGCTCCTGTCTTCTTACAGACTGCCGGCAAGAGATTTAATTCTTCACATAGGTGTTACCTGATGCAAATGTTCCTGTATGCTTTTAGTGAACACTTTGTCAGTATTTCTTTGTGGTCCAGATTAGCTCTTTGAGAATCAGACTGAGATAGTTCAGAATAGTAGGGGATATCATGGGACCAATCCATATACCATTTGTAGGCCTTACAGTCACTTTCTAGTCTGGTCACATCCCAGATAAATGTATGTATATTTACATATATATAAATCTCTCCATGTAAGAGTAAAATAGGTTTATGAGCACAAAGTCTTTCTTAGTTTAAATCAGAACATTAAAAAAGTTCCTCCTCACATAGTAAAAGCAAAAATCAATTCTGAGGTTGATGTTTCAGGTCTCTTAAACATTTTCCATGAGGCTTTGCAAATTTTGCACCTTGTTATTTGTTCTGAGAGCAAAGTGTATGTGAAAGTAGATAAGTAAACTGTTACAGACAACCAGCAAAACCATTATTATCATACCATTTAATGTGTATAGGTTGTAAATAATTTGTCTGTTTTCTTCTTATATTGCACAGCAACATTGTTTATTGCATATAATCAAGAAGTTCAGAGATTTGAGTTTCTCTTTAATGGCTGCTTCACACAGGTTTTTTTTTTTTTTTTTTTTTTTTTTTTTTTTTTTTTTTTTTAATTGTTCATCCCTTTGTGGTGATTCAATGGGTTTACAGCTAGAAACATATATTTGAAGTGCTTTAACTAGTTCTTTAACTAGGACTCTCTGATATTTAGAGATTACTTTTATCTGCAAGGAAAGTAGATGGAATTTAGAGGAACAGACACTACACAACAAACTTGGAATCCCAGACTAGAATTCTCTGCTGCATGACAAAGCAAAAAGCAATATGATCAGCTAGAGAATTTTCATGATCCTAATGAAAAACCAAATAAACCATTTGCAAATCTGTACGCTGACTTCAGTAGGATATCAAAGGCTTGCAAATCAGTTTAGCATCTGGCCTTTGAAATTTTAATCAGGGAATTACAAGTGTTGGTAAATTAGGGACTGATCTTGCTGACCTTTAAGTCAATGAGACATTTGCTATTTAGTTAATTGGAAGAACTAGATCTTTTGTATTTCAGAGTATCATATATAACCACATGTTGCAAATAAAATCACAACTATTCTCCATCTGCTTTAAAATTGACTGTTACTAATAAATAGCCAAGCAATGATTTGTTTTGAACTGACAACCTTGTTTACTCTCTGCAACGAATGCAAAAAGTAGTAAAATAGCCAGATCATTCAGTCTCCATTTGCATTCACAAAAGAGCTCATGAGAACATGCCTGAAAGTGGTTTGGGGATTATCACAGATAGATACCCCAGAAGGTATGAGTAAAGAAAAAAAATAATAATTAATTGTCCATCTTATTCTGTAATGTTGTTTTCCATACATTGATCTAACTTCAGCTTAATGAAAAACAAAACAAAACCAAAACCACTCTTCTTTAATATTGTAAGTGTTGTAATAGATTCCAGCAGCTTCCTTATTTTGTCTGTAAGGTCCATCCTCTTTTGAAAGGCTCCCTATATTTGTAATTAGGGATCACTAAGGCAATTGTTGGAGTAATCCTTTTCACCAAGTTTGAACATGAGTTGGAGACTATTGTGCTTTTCCATCAAATACATCAGATATATTGTTTGCTGCCTAGCTCAGCTCAGATTATGTAGAATATAGATTTTCACAGTAAAGGGAGCAGTTTTAAATGTTATTAACAAGGTACCTTGTGTGTTCAGGGCATATAGTAGGTGCTAACATTGCAACACTCCCTTTGACTATCTCCATTAACTGTGTCTACAAAGGTAGAAAAGAAGGACACAGGGACAAAATGCCAAAAACAGGACAAAACAGGACAAAACCCTCCTGGCTTTCCAAATTTTGTTGCAGATTTAAAGGAGCGCAGTTCTTCTTATTCCCTTGAATGCCATATTTTGTTCTGTAATGTAAACTAAAAGTTCTGGTTGTGAAGAGGAGCTGAGATATTGTTGATTATGTTGACATTCCCTCCAAACTGAAGATTTTTATAGGCGGCCAATCACTTGAAGCCCAAGTAAATCAGCTGTAAAAACTGCTTCATGTTTTGTAATCTTTCAAATGAATGCACTGACAAATATCTGGGTTTGAAAGAAAGGAGTTAGAAATGATCTTGCATTTGTTTAGAATTGTACACAATGTGTTAGCAGAAGCAATCAATATCTAATTACTAGTCTGTCTCTGAGACCACACTCCTCTATTCTAACGTTTTCCACAGAGATAAACCATTCACTGCATGACCTGATGCATTTCTTTTGACAGCTCTGCCTCAAACATGACAGTGAACATCATGCTCCAAGAATATCATCCTGTCATGTTGGGGCCAGACAGCCCCGGCACAAACCCAGACAGACACTAGGTGTCTAGACATGGTCCCCCTCTTCCCCCTCCTTCCTGCAGAAAGCCAGGGTAATGCAGGAAAAGGAACAAAGGGGACAGGACCATGCATATCTGGTAAACAACCCTGTATCTATGGTAAGGGCATGTGTTCTGCCCACAGCCTGGCAGAACCCCTTCCTATTGGGTAACTATGTGCTAGTTTCATGCCCTATTGGTCCAATCCACCTCAGGCAAGATTTATATACAGGCTGATTTCTAGTTGCCTGTACCTTGCTCAAGCCTTGCTTAGCCTTCCTCAGCCTTGCTGAAGCCTTGCGTGCTTGAACCCACTTGGACCTTGTCTGGCTTGAAACTGCCTCAAGTTGCATAGCCTTGAGTTGCCCAGTCCAACGCTTGGGATAAAGACATGAACATACATACCACAAGCTACGAGAGGAGCCTCGAGCTTAGGAGTCAGAGCCAAGCCTGCTTTCCCCTGTGACCAGAATTTTGTTGTGCTTCAATTCACCCAGGACAAAGTAAGTGCCCATCACAATAGCATCATTAAGAGCCTGCCGTCCGCTGAAGCCAGACATTGAAGACCGCATGGCATTCCTGCCAGCGACCTGCTGTGCCTGGCGCATGAGCGCCCCAAAGCCTCTGATACACAGCAGCAGCACTCCCTACCTGGGTACAAACAGCTGTGAGTAATTAATTCACTGCCTCTTTGGCATAATGGTTCTTGTAGAGTCTCCCCCCCCACTGTGGGTCGAGTGCCATTTTGCTTCCAGGGTATTCTTTTTCTGTTATATTCCTCCTGGTTTTGCATAAAATAGACAAATTGTTATAGTTGCCCAATTACTATATATCCCATTATAAATATATTCTAACTGTACATCAAACTTTTTGATACATTTGGCAATTTTCATGTTAATAAAGATTATTAATATTTTGATTAATATTGCAATATAGTTTATAATAAAGGAAATATTACATATCCTTTTGACACATCCATCCTCCAAAAAAAGGCAAGTTACAAGAAAAGTAAAGTTGCAACTTTTTGGTTAAATGCTTAGCATAGCTACATTCAGAAAATCACTGCTACTCTGTGGTAAGAATGTTTATTCAAAACCAGCTGCTACTGAGAGACCACATTTGTTTTCTTACTCTCTCAAAGATACTGTGAGTGCTCCACTGAAATCTGTGTAACCAAGTACAGCATTTTGTCCAAGCACAACATTTTTGTCCTAAGCACTAAATAAGTAAGCAATTATAGACTACTTCATATTTTATGGAGCATTTAGGCACACTGTACGCAGATTCTTTCATGGTCTGATTTCTGACCAATGCTTTTGCAAATCAGATGCTGAGAAGTACATGCCCTTTGCTGGAGGCCTAGTTTATTGCACTTGAAAAAGGAAGGAGAATGCTTGCTCCTGTTTTGTACATGCACTTTGAAAGAGCTTAAATAAGATGACTGGTCAGGATTATTGATTTCTGACTGATGCAACAGTCAGATTTTGTTTTGAGGAAGTAAAACATCTAAGTGTTCTGTCCTGGATTCATAACCCAGAACGTGGTGGTTATATGTGTGCTACTTACTCAACAGCACCATCACACAGCGATAGATAAGGAGATTTAGCTATGAACAAGAGACACACTCTGTGAGGCACAGAACAAATATAATTTAAATCAAACTTCTGGTACTAACATTGAGTTTTGAGGGAAGTTTCATTACAATACTTGGACCCTGACATACGCCATTTGTTTCCTCTTTAAAAAAAATTACTATTTTTTATCTATTTTTAATGTATTTTAAGAGTACATATTACAGGGTACATGAAGGTACACAAAATAACAGAATTATGGGTATGTAATTGTATTTTTTAAATGCTTCATTTCTTATTCTCTGTCACAGGATGGCATTTACATCAAGAGGAGCTTGATATATATTTCACTTCCTTTGTACTTTCCCATGTTATGAAATATTTAGGCAGTGAACGCACTGTGGCTTCACCATTCTATAGGTTTTATTCACAGAATCAATGAATAGTAGATGCTGGAAGAGACCTCTGGAGGTCATTCAGTTCAACCCTCCTACTAAGGCAGGTTTGCCCAGAGCAGGTTGCCCAGCACTGCATCCAGATGGGTTTTGAACATAGAGACTAAAACCTTTCACTTTCATCCCCAGGGCTGCTCAGGTGCTGGCTTGTAGTATAATTCATGTCCACATGAAAGAGTAACCATGGATATTCATGTCACTTGCAAAAGTTTTCACAGTGAACTCTGGTTCATTTGGTTCTTCTTTAACTTTGAGTAGTGATTCTGAAGTAACATTTATGTTGAATTATTTTTAGTGCTACTGCTGTTAAGTAGTGTGAGGTTTCCATGGCCTTTGTAGATTAAGTTCTACCTAAACAAAACCAGTAATGGGATGCAGGTTAATTCCATCTAGCTTTAGTAGTTAAATCTAGACTCAGAAGTCAGTAGTCTTGTTGATGAATTTACTGCCCCTAACAAATTCAGAGACAGTCACCTCTAGAGCCAGCTTTGATTTTTAGGAGCCCAGTAATGGTAGTAGACTTGTAGCTTAAGTATATCAGCAAAATACAGTTTTTAATCAAATTGATAAGCGTGAAATATGATAAAATATGAATATGGTTTATTATATATCAATTATTAATTTTTCCAAGCCAATTTGATTCAGGTTTTTTTGCCCCATCTATGACAGGTTAATTACAACCAATAGGATGCTAATAAACAGTAGAATAACAGTCTAGAAAAATCAGTACTTGGAATACAGAGGAACAAACTGGAAACTTCTTATACACGTGAAACAAACAGCGATGCTGCGTCGGGTGGTGAGAAGGACCACCTCGAGTTCACAATGGAGCTAACCAACAGGTAACAAGCTACAGACCTTAGAAATAACCAGGTAAATCAACATAAGTTACTCATGAACCCCTGAGCTGTTAACTACCAAAACCTTTTTTGAATGAAGTGATGTTCTGAGTTTTTATTTACAGTCAAAAAGGGCAGTATCCAAAATTAGAGGAAGTGAGAGAGAGGGAGATGGGCTGATGTGGCAAAGATCTAGGCACTATGCTGCTAGGACAAAAGAAGCTAATTGCCCTGAAGACCGGGGAAGAAGACGAGAGAGAGGAAAAGAACAAAGAATAAGAACAATGAACATGTGGGCTCTTGAAATCTTCCCCTATAAATTCCCCCCTTGAAAGCCAAACAGCCCAGTGGCACATTAGCTATTCAAATCCTGTCGAGCAGTTCAAAATGTTGTATGGTGGACAAAACTGCACATGCCTTCTCTGATAGCCTCTGACATGTGCAGTTGCCTCTTTGAAACATGAGGCTTGGGGTCCAGCTTCCACCCCCTCCAGGCAGCCTTAATGGTGCCTGCCTATTGGCTCCTTGACCTCAAACCTGGACCCTGCAACAGAGAGGGAGGAGAGAGGGCAGTGCCTGAAACAGGTTTAGGTGGCTTGTTAATGCCTCTTGCAGGACAACAGTCAGTGGTTAATCTGTGACAGGGAATCAAGTCATAAGAATAAATTAACTTCTTGTATACACAGCTGTTGTGTAGATGTGTAAACAGCAGTCAGGCTTTAAAAGTTGTCAGCCCAGTTCATATCTCTGTTTTCAAAGTGGCAGACTGAACACAAGAATAATTTTAATGAGATACTTAGGCAGATAGCAATAAACCATTCTGCAGTTTGTACCTTACCTCTAGGCATTATTCTCTCACTCCAGAATATCACATAAAAAAGAAAAATAAATAAATAAATAAACAAATACATCACAGCCAGGCTTTCCCATATCACACATTTTTACCAGAGTCGGGAGACTGAACATGAAAAACTCCACGGAGCAGAACTTACAGAGCAAAATCCATTGTAAAAACTCTTCCACAGCTGCAGTTACCAATGAGAAGAAAAATTTTCAGATGTCCTTAGCTGCATCCACAAATGTCTGTGATTCACCTGTGCATATAAAATTATGCCTGTATTTATCCATATTACAAGGGCAAATATCTAATTTGCAACCTGACAGTTATTATGAATTTTTATCATACTAGTCTTTCAAGTTTTAAAACATCTTAGTCTGTAAACTCTACCTTGGAGACAAAAATTGCATGAAAGGGTTTTTTTAGTTATTGCACTTATCAAAGTAGAGAACTTGTATCTAAAAGTGTAAGTAACTATATTCACATGTAGTTTTAAGCACTGATGGTATTTTATTAAAAAAAACACTATGTAAGTGAATTGCTGCAGCTGACTTTGTGTATTCTAAGCCAATAGATGAACTGCTGAGTTGGTAAACACACAAATACAAGAGCCCTGAAAGGCTTATGGGAGAAAAGGTAATGATATGTAGACAGCTAGAATGCATGAACATATAGTTAGTGAGAGTATTGGGTTAGGAAAAAGGCAAGAGAGAGGAAAAGCAATTAATTAAACACCCAGATAGACAAGACATAAATGGAAGATAATAAAACACTATCAGGGATGAGAAATATCTAAAATAATAATAACTATAACAACAACAACAATAAAAGTAACACAACAACATCAATAATAATAAGGGCCGGGGTCTTGTCATGGATGCTGGATGTAGGTGAGTCTGGTCTACAGTTCAAGGTACCTGGGGATATGAATGTTCCTATGGATAAAGAAAGGGAGGGTCAGCATTTGCCTACTTGTGAACTTCAGCCTGCATCAGCTAGAGAGGAGGAGAGATGTGAGTGTTGGGTTCTTCAAGTTTCTGTAAATATAGTTGAAGTTTATGTGTGTACCAGTAAAGACAATGTTCTTTACTTGTTCTATATTTTTGGCCTGCTTTGTTTATAGCATGCACGACTATCTGAGTGTGTGTATCTCCAGCTGCAGAACATATGTTCAGCCTTGCTACTGTCTGAAGGTTACAAAAAGAATAGCAAAAAAACATATATACACATATATATGTGTGTGTGTATAAATATAAATATATATATATATGCACATATATATATGTAATGATTTATAAGACTTTATAAGAAGGTGACCTTTTCCACAATGCACTTATACCTCTCCAAATGTTGATCCTGAACTGGACACTAATCCTTGGTCTTGCTGTCCTTCAATTGGTCCTTAAAGTAATTTCGGAGCAGTAAGAGAGTCTGTGAGAGGGTTTGTATTGTCCCCAGAGTCACTGCTTTCTCAGGTCAATGATTCTTTCTTCATTTCTACCAGTTTCCTCTATGTATATTTTCTATGACAAATAATATGAAGGAAATCTAAGGCACCTTATCCTGTGTTCTTTCTGGAAAGGCTGAATTCACCTATTCAGCTATGATATTGGGTAACAGGCATAAATGTGTGTGCCCAATGTTCTCTCTTCCCTCTCTTCCACATACCCCTAACAAAAAGAGGAAAAAGAAAACCAACCAACCAACACCAACAACAGCAACAATGAAAGGCCAACAAAACCAAACCAAACAAAAACCCCCAGACCAACCAATCAAAAACCCCATGCACACAAAACCTTTAAAGACAAAGCTGTTTTGTTCTTAAACTAACTTTTTGCCTTCACACAGTAATTCAATAATTTGTAAACAAGTTATATATTTCGTTAAGCATTACAGCTCATGTTTACAAGGATCATGGAAGAGATGAAGTTGTTAAAGCCCTTCAGCATCATTCTAGGCTTTGATCTTTTCTCTCATATTTGCATGCACTTATTAACAATTAAGCTGCATTTTGGTTTATATCAAAAGAAGAATACCATTTCGTAGAATCCCTTATTTCTAGCCCTCCTGAAGGGCTGTATCATGTAAAGTTTGAAGCACTCTGAATTCCCACTGGAGTGCCTTAGAGACACTATCTCACAGGATGCCTTTATAAATGAGCAATCTTTTCTACACTGAAGAAAATAGATTTAAGTATTCTGTTTTTCATCAGTAATACACTATTTTTTTAAACTGCACTTTCCCTTGGTACTCATCTTATTTTGTTCTTTATTTACTTTACTTCAATTTAGAAGTGATTATGAAAACTCTTTCCTCTTTGCATCTGATCTGATCTTCCATTCCTCTTTTTTTTTTGTTCAATGTTAAAAGATCAAATGAGGAGCTTTTCCTCTTACAGCATTACCTCTTTATTTTAACTCAATATTCTATCAACTTTGTGGTGAAATCTTTTAATCTTTTGTTTTCTGGAAACAGAATGCTTCAGAGTAGCTTGCTCTGTAATTGAATAGCAATCTGTCATCTACCTCTTAAATGTGAAGTCTCTGCTATTGTTCATTTTCCATTGAACCTCTTTTACTTGTCAATAAGTCAGTTTTAAAAGGATTTTGTCTGCAAAATCAGATGAGCAAAACAAGACGGATTATTTATGCTTGAATTAAATTTTTCTACTAACTCTAACTTCTAAAACTGGATTGTATCTAATTCTAAATGATTGATGATGATTTTCTATAATCTTTTTAACAGGCAAAGCTACTGCTGTGCATCCTCACAGTAGTTACAAGTTGACCCCATCCAAAAGCCAATACAGAATATCCCTTTTTCCAGTTTGGGTCAACTGTCCAAGCTGTGTCCCTTCCAACTCCTTTCTTACTGTCAGCCAACTTACTCTCGGGGGAAGAGTAGGAATAAGAGAAAGCCTTGATGCTGTCCAAGAATCCTCAAACAATAATAAAAACTTTGTGGATTGCCAGCATAGTTTTGGCCTCAAATCTAAACCTAGAACTGGATGGGCTGCTATGAGGAAAGTTAACTGTATGTCAGCTAAACCCAGTGTCGCAGACTCCACAAAAGTAAGACTCTAAGAAACAAATCTGAATGAACTATGTTTGTGATCTGCAAAATGGTTGAATGTATCCTGCTGTCTGGAAGACTTCTGGATCTCTAGGTGATCCTGCTCTGACAGGGGAGTTGAAGTAAGTCTTTTGAGGTCCCTTCCAACCCCTAACACTTTGTGATTCTGTGATGTTGTGCAACCTCTCTAGTATGAGCGGGAAATCTATTTTAAAATCTTTTAACTGCTAAAAGAATGACACCTATGTCCTTTGTGCTACATATTCCATTTCCTTTAAAGAGAGAGGCTATATATTGAAAGATTATCACTACAGAAACTACTACCAATTATACATAAGTTTCTCTAACTTGTTTGACAAGTGGAGTATGACTTTCCTCTAGATAATGCTACATAGATATATAAAAGTAGTTGTGCATTTGGACACCTACATTGATACATTAGGATGATCTATGACAGAAATATGGACTACCATGCACACTTGCAGTATCTTGCTGGGATAATATAGTCTATGGCAGAAATGCATGCCCAAAATTTGCAATGAACATGTGACCAAATTGGTCAGCAATTTAAAGAGGATTTACTGTCTCTTAGGTGAGAAGCTCAAAAGAAACCAAAAAACAAAACAAACCAAACCGCCCCAAACAAACAAAAAACCTAAAGACCAAGACTACAAATAACTGTCCCTGTCTTGTATAATGATAGTTTGTAGCACCTTACACAAAGAGTTCTGAGACTTCTCGCATCTTCACAATAAATGACTTAATAAATAGCTGTAGTTTGACTTCATTTATAGACTCCATTTTAATCAGGGAATGTGATGTTAAGTCCCTATGTTTCCTCATATTTTCAGGATTGCCTTGAGCATACCCTTTTGCCCTTTCTTCTTTTTCTGCTTGCTAGAAGCTGTTACAAGGTCAACAAATAGTTGCATATTGTGGCCGTTTGACGCTGCGCCTTTAAAAAAGGGGCACACTGGCTAAATGTTTGTAAAATATTTTGGTATTCTAAACGAATTTCATTGGTAGGATTGTGGGAGGAGAGATTGGACCCAGGGGAGTTGGGAACTTTCTCTCAGTCTTCCTTCCTTCGCTGTCCCTTTCGGCTGGATCTGCTTCTGGGATTCTGGCCAACTAAGATAAGATACTAACTCCCTGTGCAAGGCCTTTATTCTTTTCCTGCCCTGTTAACTGTCCTCGTCTCTTCTTCTACCTCTTTTGGGGGAGAAGGGAGGTAGGGGGTTGAAGGGGGCACAGGGGGAAGCCCCCTCTGTGGGGGGTCTGGTTTCTGGTTGAGTTCATTTGCTGTATATTCCTGTATATATTGTAAAATACCTGTATTTGTTGTGTTACATAGAATCTGTTTCCTTGTAAAATATAATCTCATTTCTCCGACTGGGTTTAGCCGTGGTTTCTTTCTCAGTGGGGGAGGGAAAGCAGAGCCTTTCCTTTCAAACCACCACACATATGAAACTAAGTGGAGTGCAGATCTAGAGATGATCTTAGGAGGGCATTGCAGAAGTAGCGCTCTACAACAGAACCTGCGATTGTTGTAACTGTGCTAGCTGATTCATGAAGCAGCATTAAAGGTTATGGCAGTCAGTAAATAACCTGTCAAACTCCTATTGCTTCCCTTACCCAATTCAAAGGATTCATCAATCTCTGTATTCACTTGTACTGCACATCTGGATTGCTTATTGATGATCTGGATCATGTTCATCAGTTTCTTGTTCATTTAATGCCTCTATAATCACCTTAAGCCCGTGTAAACCTTTTCAAAACCACTGAGGTGTAAAATATCTTCCCTTTGGTGTTCAAGGTGCCACTCTGCAAATTTTGACAATGCATTTAACAGTATTATTGCATAGTAGAGGTTCACCTTCCTTCCCCTTCTAGAATTTTTATTACAGAGCAGTAAATATCCCTATGTGAAACGACTCACAAACACATAAGCACATGCACACATACATGCATACGCTCACACATAAAAAGGACCTCCCTGCATACATTAGATGTCATTAGAGTTTTTAAATATTATTTTTGATGGAAAATAAAAATACAGGTTTTTAACACCCTAGATATTCCTAAAAACACTATTGGTTTTAGGAATAGGCATAATAATACTATTTTTGCTTGTTCAATTTCTCCATGAAATGCTAATAAAGAGGCAGCAGCAGTACCAATTAGGTTTTTTTTGTTCGTTTGTTTTTTAGATCTGCTTACAGTAATTTTGTCTTCAAAAAACAAACTTCCAGAAGAATTTAAATATTTTTTTTTTTTCTGTGACAATGTAATGTAATACCATATGGGTTATAAAACAAAAAACTGCAACATTTTCTCTTTTTTGTTGTAAAAGGAAAAGACATACTGCACTGAGAGATGTTATAAATAGACAAAAGAAAAATATGTGAGTGCTTTTCCTGGAGAGCATCCTCACAAGAACAGCGCTCATGCCATCAGCTGTTCCTCTTTGGCTTCCCCAGGATATAGTCAAACTCCAGCTGAGACTCCTATAAATCTGAGAAGGCAGAAGAGCCAGGCATTCCATGAAGTCCATTAAGAACTTCACTGTGATTAATCTATTTTTGTGGAGTGTGGCTAGATTCTTGCTGGTACAAAACCCTAAGATCTATATCTAAGCAAACTGATAGTGCTTACTTAATGTGTTTCTCTCCTCCATGCTCACTGCAGATTTACTTTTCTGTAAGGAAATAGATGTTAGTGAAAGTGAAGACTTAATAATTTTCCTTTCTGTTCTTCCTGCTAGTTAGCATGAAAAAAAAAAAACAATTGCAACCACACTAGATGTTTTGTGTGGTTGTTTGTTTTTATTTTTTTATTTTTAAAGGAAATCTCCAGAGCTTTGTATTCTAGACATAGATATTTATTAGACATCATTTTTTAACATAAGGAAATGGATGCTCAATATCCTGCTGAAGATAACCAGATGCTGAGTGCAGCTGCTATGTCTTTATTATTAAATCTGAATTTGGAATAAAAATCTATATAAGTGAAGCCTTCAGTTTTCAGAGAGATATTTGTGTCTTTGTGCTTGTTTTTGTTTCCTAAATCAAAATATTCCTGAAATATGAGGACTCTTCATGAAACTGGGATTGATACATATTTATCATCTGGAATTATATCAGAGCTACATCCTTGGCTTGTGTTTAATTCAAAGAATACATTTGCAGAACAGAATCTTGATATTAGCATACAGATGATATTGAACACTATGTCAATACTGACTGACAAAGTAGATATATTGCTGGTTGCTTTATTTTAGATTACTTCTAAATTTTCCTATGGAGAATATGAAAACATGAGAGAGTACTTCAATTTTCCATTTAATCTAAACTGAGAAGAAAGCAATAATTTGAGGAAAACTAATAGAGGACTGACGTTCAAACATGATTGACATGTGCCTAAAATGTGCTTCAGTTGTAATGACAGTCCAGTATTAACAAAACAAAATTGACAGGCTTGCTACCTTCAGGCTTCTTTGCTCACATATAATTGACTTAAAAACATTTTCCAAGAGAGAAAAGAATGCTGCGCTCTGTCTGTACAGATTTTTCCCGTGTTCTGTCTTTGTTAAGAAGCATTTGGAATGAAATAGCAATGTATCCTAGAGTGAATATAACTAATTATTCATTTTGTTGTTATTTTATTATTAAAAAGGAGAAAATTTTGGGGCTTCTTTGTGAATATAAAATGCTTTACTTGTGTATACTTCCTAACAGTTAAAAATGTGAGAGATCAAATTATGTTATTTGATGATTTGGATGAACCAGTCTTTAAACTTTTTTGCAGCAATGGACGCAGAATGAGGGTTTAGATAGTTAGGTTTTGGTTTTGACTTAGTGTTTAGGTTTTTGTTTGGTTTGGGGGGGTAATTATTGTTTGTGGGTTTTTTTGGTACCAGATTTAGTCTCTTTTTATCATCAATTAAAATAAGTAGGAACTTCAAGCCAGATTCTTCTTATCCTAAGGTAAGCACCTCACAGCCACTTGCTCGCTGCCCTCCAGTGGGATGAGAGACAAAATCGGAAGCGTTAAAATGCAAAAAACAATCTCATGGGTTTAATGCAGCAGCTTTAGACTACACCTTTAAAATTTAGCTGCAGTTTAGATAAATCCAGCTAATAAGTAAAGTGAAACCTGCACATTCAAGCAAAGCAAAGCAAGGAATTCGTTCAACACTTCCTAGGTGTTCAGTGACTGTCTCCAGGAAAGTAGGACTACATCACACATAATGAGAAGAAAAGCACTGTAACTCTTAAAGTCTATCCTCCTTCTCCTTCCCCCAGCTTTATATGACATCATCATACAGTATTGAATATCCCTTTCAGTGATCTGGGGCCAGGTATCCTGGCTGTGTAACCCCAGCTTACTCATTCATGGGGTGGTGTGAGAAACAGAATATGCCTGATACTCTATATGTAAGCCCTGATTAGCAGTAACAAAAACATCCTGTGTTAACAACACTGTTTTCAACACAAATCAAAAACATAGCCCCATGTAAACTACTACAAGGAAAAAAATAATTCTATCACAGTCAAAATCAGTGCAAAAGATAAAAAAGAATGGTGAAATAGAATTGTATTTCCCTCTGTTCAATGTAAACAGCCTTGTGGGTGATTAATTTAGAGGCAAATGACTCCACCACAGATGTTTGAAGAAGCCAACATAAATCACACTCAATCTGTAATTATAAACCAACACTGCAGACTTTACATACTGTTAAAATCTCTCCAAAATAAAAAGTTTACATTTTAGACCTTATTTATTTATTTATTTTCCCCTGCTGCTCACTGGCATCTTTAAAACCTAACATCACAGAACCGAGCAATTAAATTCTCATTTTCCCCTTTGGACCATGATTGGTAAAATGACAGAAATAGCAACCAGTAAATACGCAGACTTTTTTTTCTCTTCTATGTCTTTCCCATCATTATAGATACACATGGATATACATACGGGTATATTGTTTTTCAGAAGACTCAAAACCAGTACTTTGGTGCATCAGTTTCATCTCAGTCTTCAGCTCCAAAGGCAAGTGAACCAGTATGTTTCCTCAAAACAAAATCTGATTGGTCTGCATCTAGTTAATAACACAAGAGCACTGTGATACAACTCATATAAGGGGCAACTATGCAAACCAGGGTTGTTTAGCCTGGAGAAAAGGAGACTGGGGGAAGGATGTTGACTTGCTGGAACGAGTCCAGAGAAGAGCAACAAAGTTGGTGAGGGGTTTGGAACATAAGCCCTACGAGGAGAGGCTGAGGGAGCTGGGGTTGCTTAGCCTGGAGAAGAGGAGACTCAGGGGTGACCTTATTACTCTCTACAACTACCTGAAGGGAGGTTGTAGACAGACGGATGTTGGTCTCTTCTCCCAGGCAAGCAGTACCAGAACAAGAGGACACAGTCTCAGGCTGTGCCAGGGGAGATTCAGGCTGGATGTTAGAAAAAAGTTCTATACAGAAAGAGTGATTTCCCATTGGAATGGGCTGCCTGGGGAGGTGGTGGAGTCGCCATCACTGGAGGTTTTTAGAAGACTTGACAGGGTGCTTGGTGCCGTGGGTTAGTTGCTTGGGCGGTGTTGGATTGGTTGATGGGTTGGACGCGATGATCTTGAAGGTCTCTTCCAACCTGGTTTATTCTATGTATTCTATGTATTCTATGTATTCTATATTCTATATGACTTTACTGCTCTCTGCCACGACCTGAAAAAAAGTTGTAGTGAAGTGGATTTCAGCCTTTACTCCCAAGTAACAGGCAATAGGAGAAGGGAAAACAACTTCAAGTTGTGCAAGGGGAGGTTTAGATTATATATTAGGAAAAAAAAATATTCACCAGAAGGGTGGTTGTGAACTGCAATGGGCTGCCCAGCAAAGTGAAGGAGTCATTATTGCTGAAGCTACTTAAAAGACATGTAGATGTGGTGATTAGGAACATGATTTAGTAGTGTTGCGTTAATGCTTAAACTTGAGAGGTGTTTCACTCAAATATGTGTAAAAAGGCATTATGGATTGGCTTTGTCTGTCTCCATTTTGTACATTCCCCCAACAACCTCCCTTCAGTTCTGCATCCTCAGGCACATCCATGTTCCTAAGACAGAAGTATTGTATTAGTGGAGTACAACACAGGTGTCTCTGTATTTCAGATGCCCAAAGGTTTTTCATTCAGACTTCCAGAACCCCCCACAATGAGTCAGCTGCCCTGTGGTCTGAATGAACTCTACTTTTATGAATGTTTAGAATGTTATTATGAGCAACTTTACGGAGTCTGGCAGTGGAAGGGAAGGCACAGGTAACTTCTTGTGTGGATTAGTTTAGCAGTGGAGATGTTAAACTGTGGAAAAAAAGTTAGGCTTAACACACTCTATTCAGAAAGGTAATCCAGGTATAAATACTTCTGAATTAGGATGGAATTAATCTCAGTCAGCTTTAAGCATCTACATTTGAGCTACTTACCTAGATTCCACTGATAGCCAACTGAAGAAAACAAAACTAAGATTGAAAAAAAATCTGAACTTTTAAGGTACTTGCCTTTAGAAGAAATGAGTTGAATAGTGATATACTATGAGTGGTTTTCTCTAATGACTGTTAAGGAATCTAGGCAAATAGCCCAGATGTAGAAATCTACATTATGTGTCTGAAGTGAGAAGAATATATTTCAAATATATCTGTTCTATGTGCCTGGATATTTCTGCTCTTTGCAAACCGTTACAAATGCTCAAGCATTGGTTACAATTCAAATTCTAAGTTACTTTAATGAAAGGTTGCTCATGTGATAAAATTTCCTTAAAATTATGTTTCTTTTAAAGCATGTTATTCATAGGAATGTTTTATTATGTGCTCTTAGGAATGACATGACTTCATAGGGTGCTTGGTTGCATGGTTTAGTTGATTAGGTGGGTTGGATGATAGGTTGGATGCAATGATCTTGAAGGTCTCTTCCAACCTGGTTTATTCTATTCTATTCTATTTATTTTCCCCCCCAACCCCCCTAGCTAGTTCATGGTAGCAGCTGCTGGACTATATAAAATATTAAGTAGATTATTTAAATTTATGATTATTGGCCAATTGTGTGGATATTTGTGTGTGGGAATTATAGCCTCTCTCTAATGATTTTGCAGATGTTAATTAAGAAAACTGTGTCTGTTGTCATTAGGCTTGAATTATTTACAGAGAGCTCCTTCACTTTTCTGAAACATTTTTGGGCACATCAGAATCTAAGAAAAGACTAAATTTGTATTTGGAAAGCAGTTCTGGGATTAGATCAAGTACTGCTCAGAAATAACTGAAATGCACATTTGCAATTTTAATCATATATTTTTGCTGTTCAAGGCTTGTCCATGTCAAATTAGCATGATGGTTCAGAATAGATTGCTGTTGCTGTTGACCTGAAGTAGCCATTATTAGCAATTATAAAACTTCAGCATTTATTTGGCATTTGGGAAACAAGTCCAATGTGCAGGTTCTGCTATTTTGAAGAGGCTCCTCTTGTAAGATTTGTAATCAGACAACATTGCTCAGGGCTTTATCCAGCTGAGTCTTGAAAATACCAAGGGAAGATGGTGGACACAAACTCTTTGGCAGCCAGCTCTATTTGTAAGACTACCCTTATGACAGAGATGTTTCTGCTTGTATTCAGCCTGGGTTTCCCTCATTTTAAGTCATATGCTTTATGCATATCTGCCATGCGCCTCTGTGATGAATCTGGCTTAGTCTTCTCAGTAACTTTCCCACAAGTACTGTTAGATTTTCCTCAGCCATCTCTTTTCCAGGATGCATATGCCTCATTCCTTCAGCTTTTTCTCAAAGGTGAAGTGCTGCAAGCTCCAATGAAATTGATGACCTTCTACTGAACTCAGTTTATACATCTCTTTCTTGTTTTGAGGATACAAAACCAGACAAAATGTTTTACACACCATCTTAAAAGTGTTGAGTAAGAGAGGAAAATATACTATTACCATCAGCTGTCTCTGTTCCCATTCATACATATCAGGAGGCTTTTGGCCTTCCTCACTGTCAGGATGCACGTCTGGCTTACAGTCAACTAACTGCTTCTCAGGGCTTCCAGCTCCTTCCTGCAGAGCTTTTCCTCAGCTGCTCAATCTCCACTTTATTGCTGCAAGAAGTTCCTGCTTTCTAGATGGAGAACTTTGCTGAATTTCAGTGGAACACATAGCAGATGTCTGTAGATTTGGTCCACAGCTGAGTAGATTCTGAATTATTAAAAAAAATTTAATATATTCAAAAACAAATGTGAAGGACAAAAAAAAAAAAAAGACAGAGATATTTCTTAGTTCCATTTAATCTCCTTCCCTCTCTAACTTTACTGTATTTGAATGAATCCTCAGATTTCTAAACCATTCCTGTTTTTCACCTCTCTCTCCCAGCTGCGATGGAGAATCAAGGGAAAAGGACTTGTTTACAAACAGGTAAGGAAATGATGAATCTGTGTAGAGGGAACGAAATGATAAATGGCTACGTGCTGGTTATTCCAAAGTTGAAGTAATGCTCATTAAGAACTCGTTGGCAGTGAAGAAGCTAAAATTTTATATGTGGGGATATTGAGAAATTGACCTCACTTTTTTTTTTTTTTTTTTTTTTATTTTTAGAAAGAGAGCATTACAGTATCTAAAAGAACTAAAATAGTAAGTTTTGCAATGATAGTTCATGTCTCAAATGTATCAATCTAGAGTCTAACCTCATAAAACACTAGAAAATGTTCTAGATAGAATTTTGTCCTTTTTTCAAATGATACACTAGGAGTCCAGAAGCACATGTCCCCTTCCCCTTATTCATGAACAGGATAGGATAGTTTTTCAAGTTTCATTAATCCTGCATACACTTTTGTACTGTTTTATGATTAGAATCATGTTGGATTCTGTGCAGGTATAGATAGACTGGCTTATTGCATCCAATTGTTTTAGGCAATATCTTGCCTGTAGAATTGTCACAACATGAGTATACCTACTTGCTGTTGTGTTTTGTTGTTGTTGATTTTGTTTGTTTGGGGTGTTGGTTGTTGTTTGGGGTTTTTTGTTGTTTGTTTGTTTGTTTGTTTTTCCCCTGCAGCTGTTGGCTGTCTCATCATTTAGGGACACCTTTAGGATCATGCTTCTTTCCCAGTTCCTGCCAGCGGAGGGGCTGCTACATGTTGTTGAGACACAGAAATACCAAACACTTCAGAGACATGATTAATGGCAATAGCTACTTTGGTTGATGGATTTTGATCCCCCAGTAGAAATCTGGCATCAATCATGTGCCTGAAATTCTTTGTGCTGCTAGATGATTTAGTATCCCATGTCCTATGCTCTACAACTTCCATTCGGAGCTGAACAATTTTGCTGTCACCTGAGAAGTGTAGCAATAATTTCCACTCTGTTTTAGATTCCATGGTGTTGGCAAGTCACTGCTTTTAAGACATACTACCAAGGGGTTCATTAGAACTATTAGAAAAAGGACAAAAATCCATTAATTATCCTTTGGCTAGCCATGTATACTCACTCACCTCTCCCCAGTTAAAAAAAAATAAAAGCAGTATTTCTGCATGTATTCAGAGATCCATGGGTACTGTATAATATGTTATTGAAATTTGTAAAACTTGTGTGATGGAGTAGAATTTCTGAACCTCAAAATTATTGCTGACCTTCTACAGAAAATTTTTCCACACTAAAATCTTAAAATCTACAAAAGATGTACTAAAACACTTAAACACTTGAAATCTCAGGCAAATTATTGGTTCTAGATAGGTACAAATATTTATCAACGCTGAATTTCCTAAGTAGACTTCAAACTAATGTTAAATTATTAAGGTTAATTAAGCAGTTAATTAAATGTTGTAATAACCTGGAAGTAAAATAATATAGAAAACAAAAAACCAAATGATAAAAGGTGTGCAATAATACAGAAGTTCAGGAAAAACAATCCTCCACCCAACTCCCACTAAGTATCTTGCTAACATTATTGAAAGTAATTGTTCAAGTATCTCTGTGAAATGAAGATGCAGACAGAGAGAATTAAGCATGAAGTGCCTTTGACCAAGGTCACATAACACATCTAGTGGTAGTAAGGTCAGGAATTATGAGACTGTGCTCAACAATTTAAAGAACTGCTTTTCTGTCTGCAGTTCTCAGAATGCACAAATAATAAGCTACATCTCAACAGTATTACATTTCATCCAAATCAATTTGATATGGTAGCCATTGCAAAAAATATATTATTATTTCCTTTCTGCCAAGAAAAATACCTTACATTTCAGACCCTGAACCCAATAAAGATTACTGAGATAGATAATGTACTCTAGTTATGGTTCGGTTAATAAATTAGTGCCAGTCTGAATCAAGGTTTCCTTTTCTGCCTGTGACTTTATTAGTGATGCTTCCATTAGGAGGATCAGATGAAAATAGTATTGGCCAAGGCTTTCATTGTTTAATCCTGATGAAAAGGATTTTTCAAAATGTTCACTTGCTTTTAGGTTTTCCAGGCTGTTAATATAGCACATTTTTGTTTGTTTGTTTTGCTTACTATTTTTTTTAAATAAGGAAATCCTCTAGATCTGCTTTACTAGTATCCACTCCTCACTACCCAACTTGTATCCTCCCCTCGCTACCCAAACATACACATATACTCTGATTTCCCAAGCACACTCATCTACAGTTCCTAGCATGTTTAACAGAGCAACTGTCTGACTTTCTCTAAGAACTGTGAATCTGCAGACCACTATGCTTAAGTTTTCTGTAGTCTGCTATCATGACATAAAACTCATTCTTTCTGTTTTGTTATTGGGTTCTTGGCACACCACAATGCACACATAGGCAATGACATCTTCTTAGGTGGATGGTTGGTCACCATTCAGATGGAAACAAGCTGTACTGATCTTTTCAATGGTAACTTCAGCTGGATAACTTACTTTGACAGAATCACTATGTTGCTGAATTCTTAGATCCTGTGATTCCACTTGAGCTCACTAAGGCACACAAGATGCTTTCTGTTGACTATCTTAAAACTTATATGAAACATCTTCTACCCATCTGAACTACACCCTGTCTCACATGTCTTTGTATCTGCATAAGGAGTATGGATTGACTATTTACATGCATCATATCTATGCAAAATTTGATAAACTTTGAAGCAGGAAACAGGTCAAGGAGCATCTGGAAAGGTGGGCCAGATTTTCCACGCATGATTAAGCAACAGATTCAGTACTGATTAGTCAAATATTATTTTGTGAAGGTAACTAAGAGTTTTCTGTCCATCATCCACTTTCATGTTAGTCCTTCATCTCAAACCTATTTGTTAGGCTAACAGAAATGAACTGTTACCTGAAGAGTTGCTGAACCATCACAAGGAATTAAGAGACCAAGTACAGTTTCAATTACACCACAGCTGTAGCTGTAGAGACTTGTTTTGCACCAATTACTCAAAAATTAAGATTCACCACAGTTGCCACAGGACTAAACTCGCAGCGTGTAAGCCATTTTTTGGGCCAGAGTTAGTAGCCTGATTTTGCTATTGCATCTAGAGGGACCAGTTTGGAAGGACTCACAAATAATTATTTTAAAAAGAAAGCAATAGCAAGAACAAAAAAAATCTCTCAACAAAAGCAACTGCCCTCCTGTGAAACCTTGGCTCTTTGGCAGGCATGTTATCTATTTCTGTCTGTTCAGTCAAAAAAATAATAATCAAACCTTTTGGTCTGAGACTGCCATGCTTTAAACAACCATACCTATGGCATGAATCTCCACTAGATGCTAAAGCAGCTTCAACAATAGGGAAATCCGACTTTCCAAGCACAGCTCTTATGTCTCCCATACAGGCTCCAATAAAAGTAGGATACCTCTGAGAGTCAGAAAATAAACCTTTCAGAGTGTAAACAGTTTTCTGCCCTACAGCAGACAATGAGGTGTTAATTAATTGACTGCAGGAAGTATGGAATACTTGCCAAAGCTTCTGGAATTAAGTTGTATCTGCTCTCATTGGATCTAGTTTTTGCAGACCTCAGATGGATTCTCCACTGATGGAAAATCACTCCTGTAAAGAAGTTCTTAATTGACAGTGCACAGTAATTTTGTCCTGTGACTTTAATTTATGATCCAGAAACTGCTGCAGGCATGTAATGACTCTTAAATAGTCCAAAAATAAATTATTAAGAAAAATGGTGCTATTGTCAGTGGCTAAAATTCAAGAGTTTAAACTTCTATGAGAATGGTTAAAGTATCTCTAAATCGCAAAGGACAGAAAAATATTTGTTTGTCAATGAGAACGTTACTCAGGAAACTGAAGACTTCAGTTCTTCACTTACCCCAGGAATATTGCACCTATAATTCTTATATCCTGGACATCAGTTGTGTTTGTTCACTGCTTATGGAATAAGTAGGAAGGCTGGTTTTCTTCTCTTTCTGTTCAAAATGGGCTGTACTGTAAACAGGAATGAAAACATCAAGAGACCAGAAGGAAAAAACAAAAACAAACAAAAAACCAGCACAAATTATAGGACTCCACCATAAATTTTGGGATGAGGAAATCTCAAAACTGTTGAGTGGTTTTACATTACTGACATAACAGTCATGAATAAAAGACGGGGAAAGTTGATATAGCATAATATAAATGGCATTAGTCCCTCTGAACAGCATTCTGCATTTTTAAATAGAATCATAGCTTAGCTTATATCATAGAATCATAGAATCAATAAGGTTGGAAAAGACCTCAAACATCATCAAGTCCAACCTGTCACCCAACACCTCATGGCTACTAGAACATGGCATCAAGTGCCACGTCCAATCCCCTCTTGAAAACCTCCAGGGATGGTGACTCCATGACCTCCCTGGGCAGCCCATTCCAATGGCTAACAACTCTGTCAGGGAAGAACTTTCTCCTCATCTCAAGCTTAAACTTCCCCTGACACAGCCTGAGACTGTGTCCTCTTGTTGTGGTGCTGGTTGCCTGGGAGAAGAGACCAACCTCCCCTGTCTACAACCTCCCTTCAGGTAGTTGTAGACAGCAATAAGGTCTCCCCTGAGCCTCCTCTTCTCCAGGCTAAGCAACCCCAGCTCCCTCAGTCTCTCCTCAAAGGACTTGTGCTCCAAACCCCTCCCCAGCTTTGTTGCCCTTCTCTGGACACATTCCAACAAGTCAACATCTTTCCTAAACTGAGGGGCCCAGAACTGGACACAGGACTCAAGGTGTAGCCTAACCAGTGCTGAGTCCAAGGGCAGAATGACCTCTCTGTTCCTGCTGGCCACACTGTCCCTGATACAGGCCAGGATGCCATTGGCGCCTTGGCCACTTGGGCACAGTAGCCCCGAGTAGAGTAGTAAAAATGTCTACTTCTGCATATATTTATGTGTATGCAATTATCTCTTTCTTTTTTTTTTTTTTTTGATTTTTTAATTATTTTGTGATGAAATTTAAAAAAAAAAAAAAGAGATTTTACATGTAAGTAGTGTTTCCTTATGTCATTTATTAACATTCAAAAAAAAAAAAGAAATAGTAGCTTTCCATCAGACCTAGGTGGCTAACTAAATAGAAATGTTTTTTTTTATGAATGATCAACCAAAACAAAAATTAAATGCTCAGCAACGTTCCATTCACTAACCAAACATCATTTCCCTCACAATCTGTTTAATAATAAAAGATCCACATGAATGGAAAGGAGCAGATCTCACAACTCTTCACCACATTTTTGTTATTCCCCTCACACATCATCACAGCAAAATGCTCTTTCTTTTAAGTGGCAGCTTTGAACGCTCAGTTATCAGTATTTTAATAACTGATACTTGTAGCAACTTCGCTTTGAGTATGTGCTGGAAGTAAACCAGTGACCTACAATTGAAATACTCTGATAAAGAAATGTCTGCCTCAGAAGTTTATGTGGTTAAAAATGATTAGCAGCCACTGAAAGTAAGACAAAATGTTGGGAAGATAAAACCAGAACAACACAAGTGCCTTCTGCTATGAATTGGTTTCTTTACATGTGATGTAACCATTAATAGCTTGAATGCAGAACAGATACTGGTCCAGACAAGGGTGTAAGAAAAACTGCCACCAGCATCTGCAACAGCTGCATTAATGTTTCAGAATGCCACCTTTAAGAGACACCTTTTTTAATGCCAGCTTTAAAAATCACCTCTAATTTCAGTTCTACATAGCTAACTCAAAGCTATGCAACGTAGCACAAAATTTCCTTATCCTGCTCAAGAGATTTCTTGTGCAGTTAACAAGCGAGATCATTACTAGTGGGATTTAATGTGCAACCTATTGTCTATTAGTGTAAATAGACAATGTGAACTTGTAAAAAATAATTTCAGAATTTATAGTATAAAACAAGGGAGTACAGAAAGATATAATGATATGATT
Organism: Dryobates pubescens; assembly: GCF_014839835.1. Lineage (NCBI taxonomy): Eukaryota > Metazoa > Chordata > Aves > Piciformes > Picidae > Dryobates > Dryobates pubescens. The sequence continues at coordinate 33,976,108 of NC_071618.1, read as the reverse complement.
ACATTATTTATCACTATAAGCGTTGTTTACCATTATAGTCCTTTGGTGCTTTGTTTCAAATCCTAGATAGCTTTTTAAGCATACCCACTTGCTAAAGGGCAGGCAAATCTGACTTGTCCTTTGGGGTTTTTTTGCACATAAACCTCTATAGATACAAGTGTGTTGCATTTTATGGCTTATAAACTCTGTAAAGTGGGAAGCTATCCAAGTTCCAATACAATACCTCACTGGTATAGCTGTGTCTTTTTGGCTAGAATTGCCTTGTATATATCGCCCTCAGAATACAATCTGGAAGATCTCAGACCTATATAAAGCTTATTGGCAAGAGTTCTGGTGGCTCTTCGTGGATACCAAGACATTGTGTTCTATTTCAATATGGTTTAGAACTTTTTATCACTTGATCTTTGTAAAAATCTCCTTCCTTGGTAATTGTGTAGACAACCCAGAATATTATCAACACGCAATCTGGATGTCATCTGTAGCCCATATGCCTTCTGGATATCATCTTCTTCTCTGTCTTTGATCATCCAATGTATTTTTAAAGTTCTGTTCAACTGCTTTTTTATTGTGGTTGTGCTCCTCAATGTACTTTTAAAACCGTAAGTATTATGTAACTATCTCTCTGTTCTCTACTTTGTGCAGGTTGTGGGGGACTTTTGTGTGTGTGTGTATGGTTTTTGTTTGTTTGTTTTTCAGAAATCAATTTCAAAGGACCTGATAGAATATTAAACTTAAAGAGGCCTTGTGGGTCATGCATAATTTCTTATTCTCATCACAGTTTATTCTTCTTCCAGGCAACCAGCACCAGAACAAGAGGACACAGTCTCAAGCTGCATCACGGGAGGTTCACGCTGGATGTTAGGAGGAAGTTCTTCATGGAAAGAGTGATTGGCCATTGGAATGGGCTGCCCAGGGAGGTGGTGGAGTCACCATCACTGGAGGTGCTTAAGAAGAGAGTGAATGGGGTACTTAGTGCCATGGTTTAGTTGATTAGATAGTGTTGGATGATAAGTTGAACTTGATGATCTCAAAAGTATTTTCCAGCCTGGTTAATTCTATTCTTTTCTATTCTATTCTATTCTATTCTATTCTATTCTATTCTATTCTATTCTATTCTATTCTATTCTATTCTATTCTATTCTATTCTATAAAAATGCACTTTGTAAGCTAATCTATTTCTGCCTTAACAGTATCTAGGCTTTATTAACTTTTTTTTCTTTATAGGAGAGTGTATTTCTTTCTTGATTTGTTTTTACCACTACTACTCCTGGAAAACAGTTTCTCCAGTATTCCTTCTTTAGCTCACAAACATACTTTCTGTGTCAAGCCTACATTGATTACTCATGGTTATTTTATACCCATCTATTCTTGTGCCAACACTATCTCTTAGCTAAATAACTCTCCTTCTTCCCTTAGGTTTACTACTGATTTATTTGCAGCCAACAATTATATTCCCTCTCATCCTTAGTTTTCCCACACAAAAGAAGCTATATCCACTTTGTGCTCTTCATTCTTCAAAAGACTGTAGCAGTCCTTCTCCTTCTTAAAATAATTAGATAATGTGAAAATACAATGACTCCCATATTTCTTAGATAGCTTGAAGGATACATAAACATATTGGTAGAACATTTTTGCTACTGGGAAACAACCACTAGGACTTTGAATGTGTGGGTTATCCAATTATGCTTACACACTAATGGGCAAATAAAATGAAAGCAGTCTTAGAATCAAGAAGGTGATCATTTGGTGTCATAGTGGGTTAAATAAATCATAGCACTATTATGCTCCTAAATGTCTTATATGACATTTTTAACGGTTTTGTCTTTTAAGTTTAAATTAATGCAAAATTTTCACTAGGTGTATAAATATTTTGTTAATTTAATCAGTGTGTATGTTTATTTCATTTGATGTAATTAAATATAATCCTTCTAGAAAATTCATAGTTGTGTAGTATCTGTGACAAGTGAAAAGCTACTATGCAATTTGAAGCTTTTCTCATAACATACCCTGTGCTGACAGGTTGATATTATGAATACAAAAATGATATATTGCATTAAATCTTCCTAAGAGTCTTTGTATATATATCTTTTACCAGGGACAGTTGCAATTTAATAGTGCATTAAAAGACCATGTGGTGTGCCATTTGTCATGTAGTATTTTAATACAATCTAAGGTACAAGTTCCTGTTTGAGCCCTAATTAATCTAACAACCACCTCATTAACTTTTAGGAAAGCCTCACTCTAAGTTAAGGTTAATTATTTAGCACTTTTGGCATCATTGCTACACTGCCTACATATGTGCTTATTTTTCTCTATTTATAAGATCTACTTAGAAGTGAAAAGTAATTAATGAGTAATGAAAGTTTTGCAGACCAGAAGGTGATATTAAGTACATGATTTATTTTTTTACAAGAAGAAAAAGAAAACTAAGGCAAATAAGGTTTATTTATCCCTATATGTATTGTTTCAGTGAAACTTTACCTAGTGCCCCAGTCTCCTCAGGCAAAGGACAGAACAGTCACTGTTAAGAGGCAGTCATCTTCTAGTGCACTTGTCTGACAGATCATATGAATCATGATTTAATGTTGGCCTATGAAATGCTAACTTGTAAAATCAGATGTAGATATCTACACTGTAGTGTCTAAAGTTAGATAAGATGAAAGTTAGATAAGTTGTGTTTATCCTTACCATACACCTAAATGATATATGTAATCATACAGAGAACTATATAATTTTGATTATTTGATACACTTAATTACACCCACAGCTGGTCATATATTACATAAAAATACATTTCTCATCAGTAAACACTACCACTGTAAAACAGACCCTTTCTATTTGAGTGATTATATTCACAATCCTTTCCCTTCCCTTCCCTTCCCTTCCCTTCCCTTCCCTTCCCTTCCCTTCCCTTCCCTTCCCTTCCCTTCCCTTCCCTTCCCTTCCCTTCCCTTCCCTTCCCTTCCCTTCCCTTCCCTTCCCTTCCCTTCCCTTCCCTTCCCTTCCCTTCCCTTCCCTTCCCTTCCCTTCCCTTCCCTTCCCTTCCCTTCCCTTCCCTTCCCTTCCCTTCCCTTCCCTTGAAACATTAAGAAAAAATAACATTTCAAAATACATTGTAACAGATTACAATTTGTTTACTTCACTCTGAGTTGCAAAAAGAAAATAAGTAATTTTTAGCTCATAAAATGATCAGTCAAGTAATATTTGCTAGTTCTAATGGGGTTTTTTTTGCCCCCTCTATTATGTGACCTTTTTAAATGTCTTTAAATTTCTTCATCTCAAACTTCAGTTGAATCTACATGGATATGGTGCTTATTTGTATGTGGAACAACATTTTGAATTTTAAAGCCTTGGTCTCTGAGTCATAATGATTCCTGGGGCCACTCTCAGTCTGATGTGACTTACAATGTATGCCTTTTTATGGATGTTTTAACAATGCTGTCTAGCTCTTAAAAATTAATAAAATCATGCGGATGTTCAGTATATATATTGTGACTAAGTCAGCAAAAGTGAGACATGCAGTGTAGCTCTGCCTCTCTATCAAATCTGAGCCATCTATCAAGCTGGCTTATGATTGATTTTCTCTAAAACATTCTGCATTGCAGTGCTGTGGCAGCACTCTCCTTTTACAGTGTCTTTTGTTTCTTTTTTTTTTCTCTGTGCCCTAGCTGGACTTACAGGGCAATTCAGCAGCTGGTGCAAATTGTCATTCCTCCCCTTGAAATTCAGGCGAAAAGACATTGAGGATTTGTCCTTCAGACTTTGCCTCAGTATCTGAGACTTAAATTGTTCATTCTAAAATCCTAAAACCTAATAATGCTTCTTCCCTCATTTCTTTACTAATTTTCTAATAAGTAATTGAGAGTACTTTTACATAAGTACAAATTTTTACATAGTACATCTATCTCTTTTTTCCTCTTTTAAGTCTCAGGGTCCTATTAAAATATAACATTTCCAGCAGAGAGAAGCTCAGCACAATGTTTTTAAATTGATTTGAGACCATCACACAATGCTTTGTTTCATACTGGATAAAATTGTTTTTACATTAATTAAGGGAAAAGGGCTCTTGTGGCTCTGTGATTTGCATGTTTTTTGTGGCTTTGTTGTTGTTGGTTGTGGTGGGTTTGCTTGTTTGTTTGTATATATTGGTCCTTACAGATATTCTATCAGTGTTGGTACACTGTATTTTATAGCTATTCTCACAAAGAAAACTGATGTGTATTCAAAATTGGAGTACTTATGAAGCACTCAGAGCAAAAGCCTTGATGTTTATGGCATATTGTGCTATGAATTATAATATATATTACTGCCTGCTTTGTATGTACAATATTCTGATCTCTTATTCAATTTAGTGTTTCGAGTAAAGAAATTCTTTAGGAGGGAAAAAAAAATTGCTAGGGAGGAAACCATTCTGAATCATCATCTCAGGCATCATTTCACCCAGATATGTATAAATACCAGGCTTTGTGGAAAAAATGTAGTTTCCTAAAATGCTTATACACTTAGAGCAGAGAAGTCAGCTCTTCTGAGCAACACAAAATAAATGACGCCGCTGAAATACTTATGGACTGATAACTACTTCTTCCTTAGATGCTAGAACTTACCTGGGACATCTGGCATGGATCTGGCAGATTAGACATAGAACATAGGGAACCCTGTGTCCTCTGAAACAGCAGTCAGAGCATGGGCAGATAATTCTGGAAACAAATCTAAACATCAACAAATTGTCTTTGTGTAGGTGTTTGCACACGTCTGGAACATTTTTGGGCAGAGGATTTTCAGGCTGTAGGGAAAGAATTGAGTATATTTAGAAGTGCTGCTAGGATAGACAGTCTTATAATGTTACTGTGGGGATTTTAGGTAACTAAACTCCAGTATAGCTTATTTAGGTGGAAGTTTACCTTTGGTTATTTGGTATCATTATTTAAGAAATCATAATTAAGTCTAGTTAAGTGATATTTACATTTTTTATCTTTGAATTTATCAGCTAACATGTACAGATCTGTGCAAACTGCAGGCAATATTTTTTCATTAGTTTGATCAATACACACTAACTGACCTTGATTCAAGCAATGTTTTTTGTTCTGGGAATATTTGTAGGGGGAAATCTTAGTTCTGATGAATTCAATATGTTCTTGTAATTTACTTAAGGAAGGCTGAGGGGGAATAACTTCATCAGTGTATTCTTTCTTTCTGATTTTCTTTCATTGAAAGATAAATGTCACACATTCTTACAGGTATGCACAAAACATAATCATGCCAAAGAATGCTTTAAATCCTGGCATACAGACATTAAAGTTGTAACATATATGCTCAGTACAAAGGTAAGAATTTGTACTTACCACTGCCTTGAACTTTGCAAAGTTTTGATTCTCCAGTTAGAAAGTTTGCCATCATTTTGTGAGCAGAAGTATCCATTTTCCTTCCTCCCAACCAATTTTTTCCCCTATCAGTTTGAATTATGTCCTCCTCTTCCAGAGGTAGATCCATTTGGTTATCTATATGATCAAGAATTTAAAACAGGCTACAAATGTACCTCACAAAACCGAATCAGGGAGCCGAAGCAAAGAAATCTAAGTTCTGCAATTGAAAGTTTAGCTTTTAACAACAAAAGCTTGACTGTTTTGACATTCTGAAGATAATTATTTTTTTAGGTATTAGTGGCAAAAAGCATGAAATACCAGTAGCCCATGAATTGCTTCCTAGTATGATTTATTTATATACTAAACATAATTTGGGTTTGTGTAAGTTATGCAAAGAGAATATCAAATGAGAAACATCTAATGATTTTCAGAGGCACAAGACTTTGAAAAAACCCCCGAATTTTCCTATATGTTACTACTTGACATTACAATCTAGTATTTCTAGACTGTCATCTACCAGTTAGAACAAACCCATGACATATTACTTATAATACCAGTTGAGTTTCATTGAAGTCAATTATATGCAGCTTCATCCAGCTTCTGAGTCTGCAAACAAAGCTGTGATTAGCAAATAGGCTTGTCTGTGGCTTAGCTAATAAAAATCTGAAAAGGCCAGCGATAGATATGAATCCAAAATCGATTAATATCTGAGGTATATGAGATAATCCAGGTAAAGGTTTAAATTAAAATATTATGGCTCAGGTCTGATTGAAAAATGTCAAGTGTCAGCAGTGGTTGCAGACTGCCTGAAGCTTCCCTGAAGCACCGTGATTCCTGCTTATGAGCTGTGAGCCAGTGCACTCTGGCAAGCAGGGTGACACCTAAGGGTGCAACACGGGGGCATCTACACCTCGGATGATTGATCAATAGCGTATGCATTGGTGGATATTAGTCAATATGAAGTTGCTAATAGATCAGTAAATCACTGTGAAGGTTATTTGATTTAAACTGTAGGAAATGAGCAATTTCCCCCCTGAAACATTGCCATTCTTTGTAGGGTGATATATAGGATTTGACAATGACACTGGTTTTTTGCTACTTCAATGGAAAATGTCACATCCTGCAAACTGCCAAAAGAAGTCCCTTAAATCAACAAAATTATAAGGTTTTATGAAACCTCAGAGAATGGTTTTGCAATAGAAATCTATGTAATTTTGATTCTGAAAGTCACTGCAGTTTAGCACTGCAAAGTCTCTGTCACAGGCCTGCAGCTGCGTGCTTGCTGCTTGTAGGTGATGATAGGACAGTGGTTATAATTTGCCTTGGCCTCAGCAATATTTTTGTAATCTTTACCTCAGCATTCTCTCTTGTAAATCAAGGAGCTGTGAATTAGCAGATGAGATGAAAGTTGTCTAGGTTGTTAGGCTCAAGGATTAATAATCATTTGATTGACATTAATTTAGTGACTGGTAACAAGCTGAGCAGCCTAAAATAAATTCCTGGCCTGATATTATCAATACCTTCATGAATAAGCCAGATGACAATATTCACAGCAAATCTATGGATGATACAGATATGAATGGTATCATGTTGATGGACAATATGCTGATTTTCAGCCTACCAGACTACATTGTTTATAAGAGAAAGCTAAAGTCAAATGGAGCATATAAGTAAGAGCATGTAAGAGCTTTATGTATACAGAATCTACTGCCTTTGGAAGACTAATAATTGAGGGCAGTGGAGGGGGGTCTCTTATTCAGTTCTTTGAGAATGGTTGCTGGAGTAAAATGTCCACAGAAGTCATCACTCAAAGTATTTTTCAGTTGCTGTTTTTTCTTTTGTTTTGTTTTATTAATAAACCAATACATAGTTGGAGTGGAAAGCCAGCAGACCAAGACCCAGGAATTAGAACTTTTAATTAGAATTTTTAAACAGTAGTTTTTTAATCTGTATCTCAAGTTACTCCGTTTCTCCTGGAAGCATAGAAGAATTGAGCCTTATTTAAACACAGGAGAGTGATGAGTACAAATGGAGGTGGCAGTAGAGGTAATTAATTGGAATAAAGCTAAGGCCAGATTTCTTTATAATGAACATTTCTAGACATCCTACTCTAATCATAGTGAAACACTTCAGCACCATACATAACTCTAAATTCCGTTCTCCCCCTTCTGCTTAGCTTTCTTCTGCCTATTTTACCTTGACCTAATTTATATGGCACATTAGAACACTGCAAAGCTCAAAATATTTTTCCTGTCCTTTTATAGCTATAAAAAGGCAGGTTGCCCAGTACAAGTTCTGCTCTCACATGTCTCTTGCTATGCCTTTGTAAAGGCTACTGGCAATTCCCCCCTACCAAGAGCAAACACATAGTAAAAGCATAACAGATTATGGTTTCTGCATACAATATAAAAAATGTGCCCATTTTGTAGCAGCTTATTATGATATGCAAATGTAATTTAGACTCTATGGCTTCTCAGTGAAATATATGGAAACATTCTGTAAGCAATACAACCATAGTAAAGCAAACAACCAATTTAACCAATTGGCTCACCAAGTAGTGCAAAATTATTCTAATCCATTCTGTGAAGATTATTTTTTCCCTTAGGAGCAAGTACTCTGCAGAAGTTACACCATATTTTCTGAGAGTGAATTCCAGAAACTCACTGCCAATTACTGCAAATACTTTTGTTGACCTACTTGGCAAACCACTAGAGATCAAAAGACACTTACAAGCCATAAAAAAAAAGGGTTATTCTTCTCTTATCCTTCCTCTCAAGCTCCAATTCCTCTGCTAGCTAAATTGATGTTTACTTGGGTTGCATTAGGTTTACCTGCAGCAAATCCCTTTGTTCCACTGTTTGACAGTCCTCAATCGTACTTGTCTGTTCTGTCTTTTGCTCCTCTGAAGTGACTAGCAACAAACACTTTACAAGGACATCATCCCTCAGATCAGACTAAAGCAAAGCCCCCACAAGTACCATAAAGGAGTTTATAGTTCCACTTTCTGTATTGTGCTGCTTCTCAGATAGAATTTTGTGTCATTTTAGAAGTAGTCTTAAAGTGACAGCATGAAAGCAAATTTCTAATCCTTCTATCAGCAGAACAAAAATCCATTTGGGATAAAATAGCATGGAAATATTAGTTTTATAAGCATTTTCATTTCCACACTTTTTTTATTTCCCTAAGTTTTGGAGGGAGTTTGGGGGTTTTGGTTTGTTTTCTTTTGTTTATGTGGGGGTTTTGTTTGGTTGGTTTGTTTGGGGGGGGTTTATTTAGTTTTGTTTCGTTGTTGCTTTGGGTTTTTCTGTGGTTGTGTTTTGCTTTGTTTTCTTTTTGTTTTGTTTTGTCTTTCTTTTTGTCTGGAGTGTTGCAGTTTTCAAATAATCTTTTCTGGAAAACATAGTCACAAAATGACAAAGCATTTTTGATCACATTTTTAACTGCCAGCAAAAGTAACTATAATGTAACAGATTTTACAGACAGAAAAAATAATAAAATCCCCACTCCTGGTCTATATATGTGGCCTAAATCCTATTTCAATGAGTGAAACAAATTTGTTCCTAACTACTTTTAAAGCAGGGGTTATTTTTTTCAATATGATTACTAAAATTAAAACAAAACAAAACCTAAACCAAACCCATTGTAAAGATTGTAATATATGCTTGTACTTGGATAGCCTAAAGCAAATCAGAAAGTAAAAACAATCACTGCAAATAATACAAAAATTATATCCAACTAATTTAATTAGAAGTATGTATCAAATATATATGTTTGACCTATGTATTGGTTTAAGACAGCCTGCTCTCACAAGCAAGACCCCATATACAGACAGGAGGGGGTAAAAAACAAACCTCCTGGGTTGAGAGAGAATGTGTAATGAAATGATGCATGGTACAATTACCTTAGCTTGTTTTGCAGAAAAACACACCAAATGCAGAAGCAGCAGCAGAAACATCTCCCCTCAACCCCCAAGCCGCAGCCTGCCCAGCAGAAAAGACCATCATTCCAAAACGAAACCAGAAGCAGCAACCAGAGATAGGAAGCCTCTCATGTTATAATCTGAACTACAAGCCCAACAATACTTTGTTCCAGCCAGCACTTTCTTGTTAAATTTGGCACAACATCATCATGGTATTGAATACTCAGAAGATTCAATTCAAATTCAATTCAATTCAGAGGGACCTGTACAGGCTGAAGTGGTGGGCTAAGGAGAATCTCGTAAAGTTCAATAAGGGAAAACTCAAGGTCCTGCACCTAAGTTGGGGCAATTTTCAATATCAATATAAGATGGGGGATGAAGAAATTGAGAGCAGAACTGTAGAAAAGGACTTAAGGTACTGGTGGGTGAGAATCTGGACATCATTCAACAACACTTGCAGCCCAGAATGCCAGTCACAGCCTGAGCTGCATCTAAAGAAGCACAGTGAGCAGATTGAGAGAGGCAATTCTGCCACTCTGCTCTGGAAAGACCTCACCTGGAGTACTCTGTCTAGCCCTGGGGCCCCTAACACAAGAAAGACATAGATCTGCTTGAGCACAAAGAATAGAATAGAATAGAATAGAATAGAATAGAATAGAATAGAATAGAATAGAATAGAATAGAATAGACCAGACCAGACCAGACCAGACCAGACCAGGTTGGAAGAGACCTCCAAGATCATCGTGTCCAACCTATCATCCAACACCACCTAATCAACTAAACCATGGGGCATCAAGCACCCTATCAAGTCTCCTCCTGAACACCTCCAATGATGGTGACTCCACCTCCTCCTTGGGCAGCCCATTCCAATGGGCAATCACTCTCTCTGTGTAGAACTTCCTCCTAACCTCCAGCCTATACCTCCCCTGGTGCAGCTTGAGACTGTGTCTTCTTCTTCTGGTACTGGTTGCCTGGGAGAAGAGACCAACCTCTGCCTGTCTACAACCTCCCTTCAGGTAGTTGTAGAGAGCAACGAGGTCTCCCTGAGTCTCCTCTTCTCCAGGCTAAGCAACCCCAGCTCCCTCAGTCTCTCCTCAGGGCTTGTGTTCCAAACCCCTCACCAACTTTGTTGCTCTTCTCTGGACACGCTCCAGCAAGTCAACATCCTTCCTAAACTGAGGGGCCCAGAACTGGACACAGTAGTCGAGGTGCAGCCTAACCAGTGCAGTGTACAGGGGCAGAATGACCTCCCTGCTCCTGCTGGCCACACTGTTCCTGATGCAGGCCAGGATGCCATTGGCCCTCCTGGCTGCCTGGGCACACTGCAGGCTCATGTTCAACCTACCATCAACCAGCACCCCTAGGTCCCTCTTTGCCTGGCCACTCTCCAGCCACTCTGACCCCAGCCTGTAGCACTGCATGGGGTTGCTGTGGCCAATGTGCAGAACCTGGCACTTGGATGGCTTAAATCTCATGCCATTGGATGATCAGAGAGCTAGAGCACCTCTCCTATGAACACAGGATGAGAGAATTTGGGTTGTTCAACCTGGAGAAGAGAAAGTTCTACATTTAGATAGCTACATTTTGATATCTGAAGGGGATCTACAAGAAGGCTGAGGAAGGATAGTTTAGAAGGGCTTCTAGTGAAAGAATGAGGAGCAATGGTTTTAAACTGGATCAGGGTAGATTTAGGTTGAACATCTCTTTACAGTGAGAGTGGAAAAATACTGGAATTGCCCAGAGATGTGTTTGAGGCCCTGTCTCTGGAGACATTTAAGATCAGACTTTTTGTGGCCCTGGGCAGCCTGACCCATTTGGAGGTGTCCTGCTGAATACAAGGGTGTTGTACAAGATGACATTTGAGTGTACCTTTCATCTCAATACAGTCTGTGAATCTGTGAATTGGCTAAACCTATGACAATATTATTATCATATAGCAGCAATTTAAGATTTATTGAATGAGTGAGTGGAATCAAAAGCTGAATCATAGCATCATTTGATGATTAACTGATTTAAAGATTAACAATTGATTTAGTAAAGTGTTTTGTAATCAAACAACAACTTAACTACAGATTTGAGAATGACAAGATTCAAGCTAATTTACTATAGGTTATCCTAAATCAAAACATGTACATATATAAACATGAACATACAAGCACACACAGAGAGAAACATTTTAATCTAGTGAAATGTATAGGTATGAGCACTCATAAAAGTAAATGTATAAACCCAGACACCTAGGTAGGTAAAGAGATGAGTAAAAGATACTAGTCTACAGTAAAAATGTAACCCTTCAGGTTTAAAGTAAATATTCTGAGTGCATTTGCACCACTCAAAACACGGGAGTTGAATCAGAAGGAGGTGGTCTCACTCAGGCCTTATGTTGATTGTACTGGCAGACAATCTTGAGAGGCACCCCGAATTATGGAGATGTGGGTCACCTGCCTGTGTAATTCAGGAAAGCTGAAAGGGTTTTACTTAGGATCACTATTTATAGAGTCCAAGATAAGTGAGTTTTGCCAGACACTTTTCCATTTTGTCCCAATTCAGGTGATGTAAGCACTACAATAGTACTTTCCACCAGTCATACATGCCCAGAACTCTCTACGTTTCAAGATTCTCTACATTTAACACTCTCTACATTTAAGATTCCTCTCCTTGGGGCCACAATCCAAGTGCAGGTGCATGAAGCTGTCAGAATGACGACTGATAATTGGTATTGTTCCCAAGCAATAAGGAGGAAAGGAGGAGCCAAGCACACTGAAGGGGCACCTCAACACTCCGGTCTGCTGCAGGAGGTAATTGTCTTTATTGACCCCAGCGAACAGTGGAGGCAGGAAGGGATGTCATAATGCTCTGAGATGCTGCTCTTCATGATTTTTGTTTGATTTGCCAATAGATTGTTGTGTGACCCAGGGAGGTGGAGTCATGCTTTACTGAGTGGTTCATTAGTGAGACAGAGTTGTGCCACCACAAAGTACTCAGATAATTTTTATTACTTGAAATGTTGTCATCATTTTCATATTAAAGTGCAAAATAGTACATTTTAAAGTACAGGGCTAAAACAGTACATTTGAATGTACAGGGCTAGAAACTGGGAAATATACTAGAAAATGAAGAGATTAAGTTGGATGAAGGAAAAGTCTACTATGACATTAACTGAGAAAAATTTTAGAAGACACATGTTATATTTCATGTATGTTATCTTCACAGTAAAACCACAAGCCATGGCAAATCTGAAAATCTATGCCAAGCAACTCAGTCATTTGTAAAAAATGATACTAGAATTAAGTGCTTCTTAATTGTTTGTAGGGTTAAGATTTACTTCAAGTAACTTTCTGTACTTAAATTGTGGGAAATGGGGTGTGGTTCTTATGTTTAATTATATGCTGATCAATCATGTTGCCTCAAAAAAATCTACAAAAAGACAATTGTCTGTAAGACAGTTCATGCCCTCCTAAGAGATGCTACAGCAAAGCTTAGTAACTGAAGTTGTACTAAAGAGGAGACATTTGCTTGCCAAAACCTAAGTCTTTGCTGCCATATGAAACACCACTGTGTGTCTATACTCAAAGAAGCAAAGGAAAAACATTACCCTTAATAAATGGCACTTAAAGGCTTGTCAGAAATTCTACAGTACTCAAGAGAACTGTAAAGGCATAGGTTCAGTGAAACGAATTACCTCCAAAATGCAATTTGCTGTAGAGCTGAATAGCTAAAAGTTAGCTTCTAATTGTGTGGAGTGTTTCTACCACTTTCAAATAGTAATTTATTCTGTCCTAGGATGCCTGGGCTAATACATTTCAGCCGTTTGTGATAAATATTTTGCCAGAAGTGTGTACAAAAGAAGGGACTCCTAGGACTAGCTTGTAAGCATGTAATATTGGCTCATCAGGAACAGTAAGGCCAGCAGGAACAGGGAGGTCATTCTGCCCCTGTACACTGCACTGGTTAGGCCACACCTTGAGTACTGTGTCCAGTTCTGGGCTCCTCAGTTTAGGAAGGATTTTGACCTACTGGAGTGTGTCCAGAGAAGGGCAACAAAGTTGGTGAGGGGCTTGGAGCACAAACCCTATGAGGAGAGACTGAGGGAGCTGGGGTAGCTTAGCCTGGAGAAGAGGAGACTCAGGGGTGACGTTATTGCTCTCTACAACTACCTGAAAGGAGGTTGTAGACAGGCAGAGGTTGATCTCTTCTCCCAGGCAACCAACACCAGAACAAGAGGACACAGTCTCAGGCTGTACCAGGGGAGGTATAGGCTGGAGGTTAGGAGGAAGTTCTACACAGAGAGAGTGATTGCCCATTGGAATGGGCTGCCTGGGGAGGTGGCGGAGTCACCATCATTGGAGGTGTTTAGGAGGAGACTTGATAGGGTACTTGGTTGCATGGTTTAGTTGATTAGGTGGTGTTGGATGATAGGTTGGACATGATGATCTTGAAGGTCTCTTCCAACCTGGTCTGGTCTATTCTATTGTGTTCTATTCTGTTCTATTGAATTCCATTCTATTTTGTAGGTTGTGAAACAAAACTAGGGTACACTTGCTTTCACATTTTATATTCTAATACAAGTTCATGACATGTTATAGGATTAAGAATAGCTGGTTGCCTATATGAAATGAGCTGTATGTAATATTGCTATGAGCTTTATTCTCGCAGTGCTCTTATCAAATCACAGTTCAGGAGAGTTATTCTCAGGTGAGCAGGAGGAAGGGTAATTTTTAATGTGATGTTAGAGGGTGAACGAACGCAAAAATGCACTTTACCTTTACATAAAAGATATGTAATATTTCTTAATTACTTAAGAACAGAAAAAATAATTCTCTGAAAAGGAACAGAAGCAGAGTTTACTAGGGCAGGAGTCTGAGATGAAATGCTGATGTCAAAATAAAGGGCAATTATTTTTTAAGACCTTTATTATTTTCCTCTTTGTTTCTTTTCTTTTTCTTTTTTTTTTTTTTCAGTGGGAATGAATAATGAAGATATTTACAGCAATGTTTATAAGCACAGTTTACTAATTAAAAAATTCAAATCTATTTTATTGCATTCACTGAAAATAATGTGTGGAATACAAATGTAAAAACACAGCTATTAAAGACATTTACTTCTGTATTAACTGCAATCACAGCAATTTCAAAATCCCGTAGCATACATGAACTCAGTGTTCTCCATTTTGCAGCAACAGAGAAATCATTGCTATTAACTTGTTATGATCTAGAATATACTTTTATAAAAAGAAATTGCTAAGATTAAGTTATTACTGCTTTCTATAGTATTTCCAAATTAGCAGCCTATAACACCCATTCCTACCACTGAAATTAGAAAACTATTTTCTGATAGTCATTCATTGTCAAAACATAAATCTTGTAGGCAGCTGAAAGCTTTCCTTTTATGTGGACTAACTTAGATGTTGACTTGCTGGAATGTGTTCAGAGAAGGGCAACGAAGTTGGTGAGAGGTTTGGAGCACAAGCCCTATGAGGAGAGGCTGAGGGAGCTGGGGTTGCTTAGCCTGGAGAAGAGGAGGATCAGGGGAAACCTTATTGCTCTCTACAACTGCCTGAAGGGAGGTTGTAGCCAGGAGGCTAGTCTCTTCTCTCAGGCAACCAGCACCAGAACAAGAGGACACTGTCTCAAGCTGCACCAGGGGAGGTTTATGCTGGATGCTAGGAAGAAGTTCTTCATAGAAAGAGTGATTGTCCATTGGAATGGGCTGCCCAGGGTGGTGGTGGAGTCACCATCACTGGAGGTGCTTAGGAGGAGACTTGATGGGGTGCTTGGTGCCATGGTTTAGTTGATTAGATGGTGTTGGATGATGGGTTGGACATGATGATCTCAAAACTCTCTTCCAACCTATTCTATTCTATTCTATTCTATTCTATTCTATTCTATTCTATTCTATTCGTGCTGATTTGGAAAAGAAGGTAAATATTTTCTTTTCATAAAGAAGAGGGAAAATATTTTAAAATATGCATATGATCTATTACCCACTGAAGCCTTTGCACAAGTATAATTTAACATAACATAATAACTGCATATCTCTTTTTGAGATTTTGATTTTTTATTTTGAAGAATCCTTGTGCTTCCTCCCACTCTCAACAAATATTGAGTGATAACACATTTAATTTGAGAAAATAAACGGGGTTGAATTTGGGATGCAAGAAAGTGTTTGGAAACCTCAGCTGCTGTGTGTGTTACCCTCTGCTAGTAGTCTTTCTACTGATTGTGCAAGTATTATTTACTATAAGGAAAGAATGCACATACAGGTGTGGACTTAGTAAGCAGGTGTCATGTTATATTTTCACTTCCTTTGCCCAATTTAATCAAAGTTATTACATATTGAGTCCAATAGAGGAGAAACAAACAAACGAATGAACAAAACCAACCAAAAACCTAATATGCAGAAACTCTTGAAACACTTTGTCATCAAATGGAACAAAATGGAAAAGTGATGATATACATACTGATATACTGATAGCATATTGAAGGTGAGACATCTTTGTTCCCAAGGGATACAGAGTTTTTCATACTCTGACATAATAAAGCAATGGAGTGGAAATAACAGGATTCACACATACTAGGTAGGGTTCCAATAGCCTGAAGGACCCCCATAGCTGAAGATATAGCAACATTGTCTGACTACTCTGGTGATTTGTGAAATGGCCAAGTTAATTCTCTCTGCTCATACATCAGTTTATTAAAGCAAAACTAAATTTCTAAAGGAAGAAAGGTCAGTCTGTCTTTTTATTTCCTTTTTTGTTGTTGTTGTTTTGTTTGTTAGGTTAGTTTTTTGTTTTCACTTTAATAATTTTATAGAATAGAACCATAGAATATTTTAAGTTGGCAAAAAACCCCACACCACAACAACTTTAGCAGTCAACTAAATCAACTCTTTCTCATTGAGCAAGGACATCTTCGAGTATATCAGGTTGCTCAGAGCCCCATCCAACCTGACCTTGAATTTTATAGATGTGATATGGCACAGGAAAGCCAGCTAATCTCTTACCATCCATCACTCTTTTCTTCCTGTTTCATGCTGGCATTATTGCTTAATGGTAACAATATTAGCTATATAATATTAAGATGTAATATATTTATCTTGATCAACATTGCCAAAAACCTACAAGATGAATACAGGAAGAGGCAATGAATCTGTTGGAAGAAATCCTTGATTGTTAATTATACATTTAAATTTCTACAATTGCTAAGGACAGAATATTATGTGAAAATAAAAGACATAACCTAACTAGTTAAGTGTTTTTCTCTTTTAAATTGGAAAGGATGAGAGGACAGATGCTTAATAGCAAGGCAGAGGATTAGATTTTATTCTATGAAGTCTTTCAGTTATGTGTTAAAAACTCTTAAGCTCCTAAAGTGAAATTTCAGCAAAACTGTAGCCCATACTGTATCAGTGAATGAATTAATTGCAGTATGTGTAATGTTTTGGATAATACTTTTCTTTGCTCTTCAAGAAGCCTAGGGCTTTTTCCTCAACCTTCTTCCTCAATACTAGAAAAATGGAATAGAATGGAATAGAATGGAATAGAATAGAATAGACCAGGTTGGAAGAAGTCACTGAAGTCACTCCAAAGGGTATCTTCCTTTTCGTGCTTGATAATCAGTTAACAGTCTCTGTGTTCCTTATATTTCCTGTGAATTTGGCATGCAGTAAGTCAATTGTTTGGAGTCACATTTGTTAGCTTTCAAGAAGCAATTTTATTTGAAGGCTGATTCTCAGAATCAGTGTTACATAGTATAAAATAAGACAACAATATCTATTTTTTGTCTTCATCTTTAACAGCTACAAAGCATTATTTCTTCCCTATAAATACAAAATAAATATTAAAAGAGAGGTGTAAGTCTGCATGTAAGGGTTTCCATTTATTTACTTCCCCCTGAAATAGCAGCCTTTTTCCTGAAATCTGTTTCAGGAGTGTTTAAGATCAACAAGACAAAACCATAAAATTGTCTATCTTTCAATATCTGTTATTCAATAAAGATCCCCAGAAAATACTCATTAATGTGTCTGTGAGCAGGACACTAAACCAAATATTGTATCTCTTGAAAAATTTGCTAAAAGTTTGATAAGAAATGAACTGTTGTAGATGGCATACATTCCTTACTTTTATCAATAAAAACAGCCAAACCCTACATTTTTACTTATTTTTCTTAAAGTTTTTTGCTGGCATTTGTGATCTTTCTTTAAAACATGATTAAACATTTGCTTACCTGCTTCATAGTGGTTTCATAACATAGGAAGATAGTCAAGACTACAGCTTGTGCAACGTGATGAAATAAATGCCTTTAAAATGGGTAATCTTAGCAAAAAAATAAAGGAAAGAGACCCCTTGTTTGTTGCAAGCTATATTCTATCAATAAGAAACAAACAGGAAACAATTCCATAGTTGTATAACATTAAAATCGCATTAGACTATTCACAGAGAACTTATCCTTATCACCGAGAAATTTGAATGTAGAGTATTGTTTCCTCTTTTTTTGACAGATGAAACAATTGACAACTTGACCTTAAATATCAATATTAGAGATTGCTCTCCCCTTTTAAAGGCAATGCAAGGACAAACATCTCTGTTCTCCTTTACGATAGATTTTGCTAGAGTTCTGAACTTGTGCGGTGTTGAACTTCTGCAGTCACAACTTATTGCAGAATTCTTCAAGCAGAAGAATGCTTTCCATTTGTCTGGAAAGCATGTCTAAAAAGTGTGTAATCATAATTTCATCTTAGTAAGTTAATGGCATGAATATCACAGGAAAATAAATTCTGGACCATCGTTTTCAGAAGGTAGGTTTGTAAGTCAACTGATTCTCTTGGTAAAAATGTAGTACATCAGAAATACAGGTTTTAATAAGTGTTTTCTATTGTCCTCTTTATCTTTCTATGGTTCTTGCTATTTTTAAACATTCTTAACACTCATGCATTTCTGTAATATAACAGAATGAAAATAAAAGCTCTTGTATCTTCTTGGATGGCTTTAATTTGCAGCTATGTTGAAGTGTGAAATCCCAATTCAAGGCCCAAAAGGCTTTACAAATAGTAATTGTAACATATCGCATCTAAAGGTCAGGCTATGTTTCATGACAAGCCATTGATGACAGTTGTCATTACAACTTCATTATCAAGAAAACTATCGTTATGAAGGCACTCATGGGAAATAGCAGGCATTTAACTACCAAGGGTTTACTGCTAATGTTCTTTTCACATGTTAGCCCTGCCTACAAAAAGATCAGTAAGCAATGTAAACTATAAGAAAGCCTGCAATTTTCTGACAGCTCTTGCTTTGATTTGAGCTGGAAATTAGTCAGTTTAATTAATCATCTGCTAGAGGTCATTCATTACAAGGTAGACAATAATATAAGCTTTATATTCTTCTTTTATGTAACTTTACCTGGGATGGTAATGTTTCCCTCAGATAATTCTACCAATTTTGTCATGTTATAATAGATAAAGTAACAAGCAGAATCGTATTTTGGGCCAAATTGTTACATCCTTGTAATGAAACTTCTCTGACACCTGGCTAGATATCCTTCATTTGAGGCATATATCTTTTCTATTACTTATCTTTTCTTTAATGTATCTAGTACAATATACCTTTCACCCACAAAATACTCAGTTTCTTCTTTTTTTTTTTCCCACCCCTTTGCAAGCCATTTATAATTTGTCACTTTTCTAATTTTTTTCCTAAAAAGTACCAAAACAACCCACATATACTTTTTCATCTTTAAATCCCTGTATAATACTTTGTCCTCTTTCTATGATAGCTTACCTTCAATACTACTATATTTTTAATCTGCTTTTGCTCCAACTTCTAATCAGTCTGGACAAGAACCTATCTGTTAAACTTCAGAAATCTCCAGAAAGGAACTTGTCCTCTCAGGCCTCCTCTAATAGTCAAGGGGATAAAATATATATTTTGGGGTATGAAAGAGTACATACATGTATTTCTTTAGAATGAAATGAGCTGCTCCCTCCAAAATGCACACTTTTCTCTACTGGCTGAAAGGGCATGGACTAACTAACATCTACAATTTCGGTAACTATATTTGGTCTGGTGAATTGCACCCATATCTTTCACAGAAGTCAGCAATCTTTCAAGTTCTTAATGTATTTTTGACTTCTCTTAATGTTGTGTTTTTTTTAATCTCCGTCTTACCTGGAAAGAAAAACTTGTCCGTGACATTTTACCTCTTTATACAGAATTCAGTTACTTACAGCCATTTTTGCCTAGTTTTCTGAGTTCAGTTTGTCCAATACCTTATGACAGTAAAACATTGTATTACTGTATTTGCAAGTACACATTTAAGGTTTTTATTGTTGTCTTGATTTTAGAGCTTTGTAAATATCTCAGAGCTGTCTTTCATTGCTGCTGCCTATATTCCTGCCTCAAGTGAAATCCTACATAATATAAAAAATAACTGTATCTAATAAAATCTTATCTCCCCATTATCTTCAATTCATTAAGTAAAAAAAAAAATAAAATAAAAAATAATCCCCAAAGCCAGAAAAAACCAAACTTACACAACTACAATGAAAATTTACCAACTTTTAGCTGAATACCATTCTCAGATCGTTTAAAAAAAAATCTGCACATTTGAACAATTAGTGATTTCAGGTTATGCATGTGAAAGACATTTGCATAAAACAGTTACAGATTCTATTCCTTTCTGGGGTTTTTCAATTAGCTAACTTTCTCGGTCTGCTTTTTGAATTGTAATCCCTTTGATTAATAGCATCATCCACTCACTATTTTGTTTTCAGCTTAGCAAAGAATTACACTGTCCTTTCTTTTCCAATCTTCTCTTCTTCCAGGCAACCAGCACCAGAACATGAGGAGACAGTGTCAAGTTGCACCAGGGGAGGTTTAGACTGGATGTCAGGAAGACGTTCTTCACAGAAAGAGTGGTTGGCCATTGGAATGGGCATCCCAGCGAGGTGGTGGAGTCACCATCCCTGGATGTGTTTAAGGAAGAGACTTGATGGGTTGCTTGGTACCATGGTTTAGTTGATTAGATAGTGTTGGATGATAGGCTGGACTCAGTGATCTCAAAGGTCTTTTCCAACCTGGTTAATTCTATTCTATTCTATTCTATTCTATTCTATTCTATTCTATTCTATTCTATTCTATTCTAATCTAATCTATCCTATTCTATTCTATTCTTCTGTTCTGTTCTGTTCTATTCTATCTTTTTAAAATATCAACCATAGTTTGTTTATTTATCTTTATATTTTTTGTTTATTCCTGTGATCCAACTTCCTGAAGAAATCTCTAAGATAATTCACAAACAACTTTTCATATTCATGGTGTTGTTTCCCTTCTATGTCTCAAGTTCTTTAGACTGCATCAACAGCTTGTGTTTCAACTTTTCATTAACATTTTCATGTGATTCAGATTTATCTCTACAGCTCTAGTATTACTAATATCCTCTTCAATTTTCTCTTCTTTATCTCATCCACATGGTGTACTATGCAGCTAACTATTGGACCTCCAGACTATATAGAATAGAATAGAATGGAATAGAATGGAATGGAATGGAATGGAATGGAATAGAATAGAATAGAATAGAATAGAATAGAATAGAATAGAATAGAATAGAATAGAATAGAATAGACCAGGTTGGAAGAGACCTCCAAGATCATCACATCCAACCCATCAACCAATCCAACCCACCTAAACAACTAAACCATGGCACCAAGCACCCCATCAAGTCTCTTCCTGAACACCTCCAATGATGGTGACTCCACCACCTCCTCAGGCAGCCCATTCCAATGGGCAATCACTCTCTCTGTATAGAACTTCTTCCTAACATCCAGTCTAAACCTCCCCTGGCACAGCCTGAGACTGTGTCCTCTTGTTCTGGTACTGGCTGCCTGGGACAAGAGACCAACCTCTGCCTGTCTACAACCTCCCTTCAGGTAGTTGTAGAGAGCAATAACGTCACCCCTGAGCCTCCTCTTCTCCAGGCTAAGCAACCCCAGCTCCCTCAGTCTCTCCTCACAGGGCTTGTGTTCCAAGCCCCTCAACAACTTTGTTGCCCTTCTCTGGACACGCTCCAGCAGGTCAACATCCTTCCTAAACTGAGGAGCCCAGAACTGGACACAGTAGTCGAGGTGTGGCCTTAGCAGTGCAGTGTACAGGGGCAGAATGACCTCCCTGCTCCTGCTGGCGACACTGTTCCTGATGCAGACCAGGATGCCATTGGCCCTCTTAGCTGCCTGGGCACACTACAGGCTCATGTTCAACCTACCATTGACCAGTACCCCCAGGTCCCTCTCTACCTGGCTGCTCTCCAGGTTCCATTCTTCCTTTATAGCAGTTCATTTTCCCACAAATCTCAGGTGTTTCAGAGCTTTCAGATTAGATAATCATTGTTTTCCAAAATTACTAGGTGCTTAATATTTATCTCTTCAAGATATTGATAGATTTTTGGAACACTTATAGACATTTTAATTCTATTTCTAAGAGCACCTGCATCATTTTCAGTAACACAATCAATCTAAATTATGGTATTGTTTTCATATGCAGTCCTCTATGCTCTTTTCATACTGTTGTTTAAAATATTTAACATGATCACAAGAGAGGAAATTACACCAGTGTTCCATCACCCTTATAGTAGAGAAGTTTTTTGCCATGTTGAGAAGGGAATTCTTGTGTTCTAGTTTGTATCCACTGCCCCTTGTCCTATCACAGGACAGCATTGTCATTTCTTCTTCACACCCACCTGTGGTAGTTTGGCCCTGGCAGAGGGCCAAATGCCCACCAAAGTTGCTCTATCACTCCCGTCCTTAGATGGACAGGGGAGAGTGGAATATATAACAAAAATTACAAATAAGATAGAAGTGATTTAGCAATAATAACAACAACAACAACAAGCAAAACCAAAGAGGTATGTTACTCTCTACTTCCCATCAGCAGACAATGGTCAGTCTCAGGAAGCAGGGCTCTTTGAGTAACGGCTGGTCTGAAGGACAGATGCCATTGATGAGTATTCCCACACTTCCTTCTTTCACTCAGTTCGTATATCTGAGCTGACATACGGCATGGAATACCCCTTTGGCCAGTTTGGGTCAGCTGGTCCAGCTATATTCCCTTCTGAGATCTTGCCCACCCCACAATGTACTCTTGGGGCAGAGAAATGCTGGAAAAGCACGGCTTGGGTTCTCTGCTCAGCAGCTGCCAAAACACTGGTGTGTTATCAACATCCAACCACAGCACTGCAAAACACAACACTAGAAAAAGGAGAATTAACTCCAGCTCAGCCAAACCCACCCTTCTCTTTTCCAGACTAAACAGCCAAGGTCTCTCAACCTTTCCTCATAACACAAATGTTCCACTGGAGAACCATTCTCAGAATCACAGGACAGTAGGGGTTGGAAGTGATCTCTGAAAATCCCACCCTCCTACTAGAGCAAGATCACCTAGAATAAATCACACAAGATCATCCCAGGCAGATTTTGTATGGCTCCAGAGATGGAAACTTCACAGAGTCTCTGGGCAGCCTATTCCAGTGCTATGCCACCCCCAAAGTAAATATTTTTTTTAGGTTAATACAGAACCTCCTGTGTTCTAGTTTGTGTCCACTGCACCTTGTCCTATCATTGGACACCACTGAGAAGAGTCTAGCTCTATTCTGACACTTGCCCTTTAGATATTAATAAGCATGAATGAGATTCCTCCTCAATCCCCTATTCTCCAGTTCTCTCAGATTTTCTTTTTAATGTAAATGTTACAGTGCCCTAATCATTTTAGATGCTTTTCACTGGACTCTCTCTAGTAGTCCCACTGCCCTCCTTACTGTTAGTTTCCACTTTCAAAGCCTTATGCCTATTGTACAAGGGCACATAGAAAGGTGGGCTAATCATGGAGGAGACACAACTGCTGTGCTGTGAAGGAACTTGTTGCCGCTGCCCCTAAACCCTTAAACCATAGTTATAAGCCATGTGGGTGGAGTACACAGAATTCTCCACATCATGTGACTTGTCAGCCTGACAGAACTGTCCTGGGGAAGGCAAGATGCAATTTTCTTTTTAAACAGCCCTTTTCTAATGTGACATACAGAATCATCTTGATAATAATGGGCATCAGCTAAGACTCTCAAATCCTTTTAGTTAGTTTACTCAGTTTAGCCACTCCTTCATGGAGAAGACATATGCTTTTCTAGGCATATTGATGTATGTTACAGAGGGCACTGACCATTTAATTGTGTATTAACCTTTGAAGATTAGTTATGTTTTATCTCTAGAACAATGCCCCTGAGGTACTTTTTGCAGATGAATTAAATGTGATTGACTAGGATTAAATCACTGTTGATAAGACCTTAGAGAATTTGCTTGAAAGATCCTGGATATATCTGAATCACTACCCTCAGAGAGAAAAAGCTTTCGCTCTTTTTTCCAAAGTCCATTTGTCTCAATGATTGTTTCGTCTAGTTTTATATATTGAATCTGTGAAATGCATACAGGTATGAATATCAAGAAAGAAAGTTTTCTAAAATTAACCTTTCAACAAATTTATTGCAATAAATATCAAACAATTATTCAATTGCAAGCCTTTACATGTAAATGCTATATAACCAACCACTTAACTGTTTTTATGTACCTTCTGTTCACAAGAAAGTATCCCAGAGCCATCATAAATAATTTTGATTAAAAATAATCTGGGTCATATTCACAGATCTCAGTTGTCCAGGATCAGTGGTCAAACAACTTCTTGAATGTTTGTCATTCTTTGGATATCTTTCCTAGAGATAATGCTTACAACAATATCTGTACTCTTAAAATACATAAACCCCACCTCTGAGGTCAGGGGACAAGTTTAGACAGATATACGTAATCTTTGACCCTCACTTAAATCTTCATAAAAGGTGAAGTCTCTTTCTTCTATGCATATATTAGTAAATAAAGTAGATCAGAGAGCCTATTTTTGATCCTGAGTGAAAGCTTCACAGAACAGATAATATATATATTATTCAACTATTCCCTCAGTCTCTTAAAACAACATAAACGTGGCCCTTGTCACATTTCTGTCAGGAATACTTTAATTCTGGATCCATACCATCACTAAGTCATGGTGCTAGATTGGGTAGAACAGTATTGTCATTATTAGTCAAATCCATGACAGACACTGACTAAAGAAAGACATGTCTAAGCCTGTGCCCTGGCTCAGTATAGTTTACTACTGTAGACAATCCCTGTGGTGGCAAAGCATTAACACAGTCTTTGGTGAGTTTTGTTCTTTGGGTTTTTTTTCTTCAGTTTAAGGTAGTTGACATAATGCAACAACAATGATAGAGCCTCCCAGAAAAATGTTTTTGCATTCTGAAACCAAGGATCTAGTTTATGCCAAGTTTTATTTCATGAAGGTAGGCAGTGGTGTTTGAGGGCTCAAACATCCTGGGGTAGCTTTAAAGGGCTCAGGCCCAATGAAACACATACTTGAGCAATCCTATCCACACTTTGGACATACGGTTTACTGTATGTTGTTTTTTGGTCAAAGTCCAGATGCTCTGTCAGAGGGTCTAAGCTGAAACATTCTAGAACTGCTGTGGAATTGTTACATTACTATTATATCAACAGTAAAGTCAGTTCTGGATCAATGTCCAAGCTTGTCTCAAAGCTGAATTTCATTTAGCTGTGTCACTAAATGTATGCTACTAAAAGTATAGCAAGCTGAAGTCTGTCTTAAATAAATTGAAATAACCTGTCCTCTGAACAATTAGTGATTTTCCCCCCCCCCTTATTTTAGCATGAAACTTACTGGAAGTTTGTTCATTTAGTCAAGGTCATTACTGTAAGGGTGGTAAGACACTGGAACAAGTTGCCCAGACCCATTGTGGATGCTTCCTCTCTGGAAGTGTTCAATGTCAGGCCTTTGAGCAATCTATCTAGTGGTGTCCCTGCCAATGGCTGGAGAGCTGAAGCTAGGTGATCATTAAGGTCCCTTTCAACCTAAACCTCTCTGTGATTCTAGGATTATATAGCAAAAACTGGTGTTAATTAGAACAGCTATTAACACAACAAAAACTGATATGACTATTTTTATAAGACTTATATCAAATTAATTAAGTCATTGTTTGAAATTTCCTAACAATGTAGACATCTATAGAGGCCTGGTCCAGTATGTAAAATCCAGAAAGAAAACCCAAAACAAAACAAAATATCCAATTAGGTCCTGCTTGAATTAAAGACTTTGAAAGTAAGTAAAAAATCTTGTGCTAAAATGATGAACTGACTGAAGAATGTAAGTCAATGCATACCTTGTATACTGCGACTTTCTTATCATATGAAGACTTAAGTAGGTGGCATCTTACGTCAGAATAATAGATGACTCCTTTCTCCTATAGCACAGCTTGTGTAATGTGCATCGAGTTTACTGATTATTATTGCTGTTTTGAGCAAGCCTCTGCTGTTGCAGCGTGTGGGCCACTGTAGTACAATTTTGTAATACATAGAATACATGGAATAGAATACATAGAATAAACCAGGTTGTAAGAGACCTTCAAGATCATCGCATCCAACCCATCAACCAATCCAACACCACCCAAACAACTAACCCATGGCACCAAGCACCCCATCAAGTCTTCTCCTGAAAACCTCCAATGATGGTGACTCCACCACCTCCCCAGGCAGCCCATTCCAATGGGCAATCACTCTCTCTGTATAGAACTTTTTCCTAACATCTAGCCTGAACCTCCCCTGGCACAGCCTGAGACTGTGTCCTCTTGTCCTGGTACTGGCTGCCTGGGAGAAGAGACCAACATCCATCTGTCTACAATCTCCCTTCAGTTAGTGGTAATGACAAAATCACCCAAACAAGTTTTTAATGTGTTAGATGGACAATACTGAGGTACATTTAAGGCAGTTTGTAAGGAACAGCAATGACAATGTTCATGAACATTATTCTTGCTTGCATAAATGAGTTGTTACAAATGTATTAGATAACAACCTTTTTATTTTGCCTGATCTTTGAGAACTCTTTTCTTATTGACATATACTTAAAAATACACACAGAAAGGTTGCATTTCATGTGGTAAAAAAGTGTTTTACAATTTATATGTGACTTTTTTTTTAAAAAAAATTAGTTCTTGATGTGACATAAATTTTGCCTGCAAATTTATTTTCAAGTAAGGACTAGTTGGAAATCATAGAGTCATATAATCACTGAGGTTGAGAAAGATTTCTGAGATCATCAAACCCAACCCTCCATTTCAAATACAAAGTCACAGAAAAACAAACACAAGCACAACTTAGAATTTAAAGAATTAGAATTTAGAATATAAAATTAGAATTAGAATTTAAAGCCTTTGCATCTTCTCTGAAGTGAAATGAAAGCCAGATTGTACAGTGTAGACTGCTTGTCAGATTACTCAGTAAAGATGTGAAAAATCTAGTGGATATGTTGATATATGGTTCATATTTCATCCCACAATTTCTAATTACCCCAACTTTGAAATATCATGAGTGAAAAACAAAAAAGTCATCATGTACACCTTTTTTTGTGTATTGTTGGGGTGGTTTTTTTTGCAAGTAAGCTGCTACAGATATCCCTTCATTTTATTTTGCAGAACCTAACAAGATGCAGTCTTGGGTAAAAGATACTGACTTCTGTGTCACCTAAAGGAATTTAAAACCATGATCTCATTTTTCCCTGAGGCATTTTAAGTCTTTTTAATAAAAGTAGATTGCAAGTTTTCATTTTGTTATTAAACCAGCTGTAGATGAAACATCTAACTTTCTTGCGTTGCCTTTGGGAATTGCGTCTGTAACATGTTTCCAAAAGTTGGATTTAACGTATTGAGCTATCTAAATTGTTTTGAAAATATCACAGCAGATACTGTGTGACAAGAAGACAGAAAATAACACACATACACATATTTTTCACTGAAAAATACTTTAGTGTCTTGACATTTATTTCTTCTATGGGAACAACACTGAACAAATCCTTAGTCAATATTTACTCTATTCCTCATTATGGACAATATTCGCTATTGTAGGTCAATGACTGGATGTCAGTCAACTTAACTCTTCCACATCATCACTGTGTTAAAAACCTGACAGCTCCTTAAATGAAAGTGATGAGGCAAAAAAACAACTTAAGTGTTTTAATGAAAACTTAAAATATTACAACTGGAATATCAAAGGCTGCATATTATGCATAAGTGATTAAAGTTGCACTGGCAATTTTACAGTTACTCTGACTGAATGTTTCTTTTACCGATAGCAATAGATTTGATTCTTATAGTATTTATTTTAAATATTGCGAGACTAATCATCCTTATTTGGGAGATTATAGGTGAGCCTGGGGGCAGGGAGATCAAATCACATGTTAGCTTTTGATTGGATCATTTCTAATTTCTGTATAAAATTCCTTGAAGGGGAGTGACTAGACAAAAATTATCTGAAAGGAGGGAGACCACCTCAAAGTGGGAAGCAACTGTACATCTTCAAAGAGAAAAGTTTGAAGAGGCATAAGCAAAAGACCGGGAAAAGTGAGTGAGCAGTAAGCCTGGGATCCTCCTTGTTATGTAGATGGTAAACATCTTCAACTAAAAAGGTTTTGGAGTATCTCAGTTTTCTCTTCAAGTCTTATGCTCCATATGCAAACACTGATGAATCTTACTATCCCACTGGTAAGGCTCTGTTATAGCCCTACTAAGGGTAACACACACCTACACCTTAGCATTGACTGACATAATCATTCTCTTTCTAACTCATTCATCTACAGTGTAAACCCTTAAACTCTTGATTTTTGCTGATGATTGCAAATGTGAGGATTTTTTCTGCTGATGTATAGAAATTTGGATTATTAGCTTACTAAAATGAAGCTGCTGTTGATGTGGAAATATTTGAAAGCCAAAAAATTAAGATGATTTCATTGTCTTGTCAAGTATCCACATACACATCTGAAGCACTTTCAAATGGTGGACTAAACAGAGCAATATAGCAAGACTGAAGAAAATGTTACTCTTTCTCTGCTTTAATTTATCTCCTCATGCTGACATTGTAACACAAAAGAGTCCTTTTCTTTTTGGCTATGCCACAGGTCTGCTAGATGACTTTGGTCAAGTCAGTTTGCTTCCTTGGCTTCTGTTCCCCCAGCCAGTGTAGATAATGATGCTGACCTCCTTTCTAAAATACTTTGCGATCCTTGGGTGAAAAGTTCTCCCTAAAAGATTAGTAGTTTTATTATTATATCCATTATATAGTTATGCTATTCAAGGTCAATAGACCTAGATATCTGAGCAAAAATGAGATCATATGACTATCAGTATTATGCAGTAATTGCACTCAAAAGTGCCCAACTGAATGTTTGGTCCAAATGAATCCGCATTTAGCATGGCTTCATATATTGTTGTTGAGAGTTTGATGCGCTGAATCTTGAACTTCCTTTGATTATAATTCTTCAGCGAGAGGTCCTCAAACTTTTTAATTCATTGGCTGCTGCCCCCAAGGGATTCATACGGATTGGATAAGAAAAGAATGACATCAACAGCGTATAATGAAATTCTATCCAGGATGTCCAATATTTTTATGTCTTCAACTCTGTTATTGTGTTGGATTCTTTGACTGATTTGTTCCAGAGTTAGGGTAAAAAGGGAGGGCAAAAAGGGGCACTATTGCCTTTTACTGCTAGACAAAGTAAAAACTTCTGAGCAATATCCATTATTCCTTACTGTAGGCTCCAATACAATGTCTTTATTTAAGAAAGTTTTAGACCATTATGTGAGATTTCCCAAACTTTCATCAAATAGCTTCCTTTCAGCCAATCAAATGGTCCTTCAGCATATAATACTAATAAATAAATATCTTCTCTTGTTATTTCTGTTTTGCAAAGGTGTCTAACCTGTAATTGTACATTCTATCAGCCAATATGACACCTTACTGGCATATCCTCACTGTTTCTTCATTCTTCCAGGTCCTGTTGTTGCTCTACTATTTCAAATACATACTGGGTTTTGTCTTACTTCAGAAAGATAGTTGCTTAGGTATTGGAGAAGATCCAGGAAAGCTCTTAAGCAAATATTTCAAGATAGGCTAGAAGCTATCTAATTCTAGCTAGATGTCCTGAACTGAGGTTTAAGGACAGTGCTTAGTCCTTGGAATTGAGTTTCCAGTTGGCTTCTTCATTTAATATACATAAAGTCCTATCAAGTCTTACTCAGAAGAGCTGCTCTTAGCTACTCTTTGGATTCAGGCAAGCTACTTCTTTCAACACTGTATCAGAATTTAGGCCTCATAAAACATGGGGGAAAAAACAAACAAACAAACACACAAACAACAAAACAATCAACATCAACCTTTATTTCATTTTAGTATGTGGTGGGTTTTTTTCCAGTTTTCTTTTTCAGATTTACTTGCCAGGGTCCATTTCCCTCCGGTGCAGAAGGAAAGCTCTGCATTACCACAAGCTGTAGAGCCAGTCTTTTGTGGAAAGAGCAGACAAAATGCTTGTGATGAATATCCAAGTAACTACATTTACTACCCATTGAGAAGCCACCAGATATTACACTGAACATAACTCTACTACAACTGTAAATTTCAAAGAGCATGAAATGAAATTGTAAAATGTGTACTGCTTGGAAGTAAAAAACAAACAAACAAAAAAAGAGTTAAAAATCTATACTTTTCTAGTCCAAAGAGTAAAAATTCACATTGCTCGGAAAATAATATACTTTGCCCTTCCTGTCTTAAGGACTACATCTCTGTGTCATTAAGTGATGAATTTGAAACTGTTCCTGTTCTTCAATATCATTTGTCAAACAAATTGTATTGAATTGTATATTTCTTTGTTTTAAAGATTCCAGATGTTGGTTTAAACTGCTATATATTTTTATTATCAAGCATAATTCTTTCATTTTCCTTCATTCTAACAAGTAGGAAGTTGAGAAAGGGAGCCAGGAAACCCGCGTGGTTAAGCAGGGAACTGTTGAGCAAACTCAAGAGGAAGAAGAGAGTCTATAGATCATGGAAGAATGGGCTGGCCATGTGGGAGGAGTATAAGGCTGTTGTCAGAGGATGTATGGAGGCTACTAGGAAAGCTAAGACCTCCCTGGAATTCAATCTTGCAAGGGAGGTCAAGAAAAACGGAAAGGGCTTCATTCAAATAGAATCATAGAATCATAGGGTTGGAAAGAACCTCAAGGATCATCTAGTTCCAACGCATGGCAGGGACACTTCACACTAGATCAGGTTTCTCAGAGCCACATCCAGCCTGGTTTTAAAAACCTCCAGGAACGAGGCTTCCACCACCTCCCTGGGCAACCTGTTCCAGTGTCTCACCAACTTCATGGTGAAGAATCTCTTCCTAACATCTAATCTGCATCTACCCATTTCTAGGTTTTTTTTCCATTCCCCCTAGTCCTATCACTACCTGACATCCTAAAAAGACCATCACCAGCTTTCTTGTAGGCCCCCTTAAGATATTGGAAGGCCACAATAAGGTCTCCTTGGAACTCTCTCTTCTCCAGACTGAATAGCCCCAACTCTTTCAGTCTGTCCTCCTAGGGGAGGTGCTCCAGCACTCTGATCATCCTCATGGTCCTTTGCTGGACATGTTCCAGCACATCCAGACCGTTCTTGTAATAGAGGCTTGAGAAGTGGATGCAGTACTCAAGGTGGGGTCTCACCAAAGCAGAGTAGAAGGGGAGAATCGCCTCCCTCAACCTGCTGGCTACACTTCTCTTGATGCAGCCCAGGATATGATTGGCTTTCTGGGCTGCAAGTGCACACTGGTGGCTCATGTTGAGGTTCTCATCCACCAGCACCCTCAAGTCCTTTTCTTCAGGGCTGCTCTCAAGCCAGTCACTGCCCAGCCTATATTGGTGCTTGGGATTGCCCTGACCCAGATGCAGGACCTTGCACATGGTTTTGTTGAACTTCATGAGGTTGTCATGGGAGCACCTCTCCAGCCTGTCAAAGTCCCTCTGGATGGCATCCCTTCCCTCCAGTGTGCCTGCTGCACCACACAGCAAACCTGCTGAGGGTGCACTCAGTGCCACTGTCCATGTTGCCAACAAAAATAGTCCCAGTGCTGATCCCTGAGGACTCCACTTGTCACTGGCCTCCACTTGGATATGGACCCATTGACAGCCAATCTGGGCGCAGCCATCAAGCCAGTTCTGTATCCACTGAATGGTCCATCCATCAAACCCATACTGCACCAGCTTGGAGACCAGGATGTGGTGCAGGACAGTGTTGAAGGCTTTGCTCAGGTCCAGGTAAATGACATCAGTTGCTCAGCCTTCATCCATTAGTGTTGTGATATTGTCATAGAAGGCCACCAGGTTTGTCAGGCAGGATTTGCCCTTGGTGAAGCTGTGGTGATTGTGCCCAATCACTTCTTATTTATTCTTCTGCCTAAGCAGTGCCTCCAAAAGGATCTGCTCCATGATCTTACCATGCACAGATGTGAATCTGACTGGTCTGTAGCTCCCTGGGTCATCCTTCTTTGCCTTTTTGAAAATGGGAGTTATGTTTCCCCTTTTCCAGTCAGTGGGGACTTCCCTAGACTGCCATGACTTTTAGAATATAATAGAGAGAGGTTTAGACACCTCACCCGCCAGTTCCTTTAGCACCTGTGGGTGTATCCCATTGGCTCCCATGGATTTGAACACTTTCAGGTTCTTCAGACGGTCATGAACCTGATCTTCACTCAGAATGGACATTTCCTTCTTCCAGTCCCTGCCATTACCTTCCATTATTCTGGAAAAGTGGCTGGAGCCCTTGCCAGCGAAGACTGAGGTAAAGAAGTCATTCAGAGCTCCAGCCTTCACCATTTCTCTTATCACCAGTTTACTTGGTGGGAGTGGAACATCTTCCTCACAAGAAGAGACTGAGGGAGCTGAGGGTCTTTAGTTTGGAGAGGAGGAGACTAAGGAGGAGACTAAGGAAGTGACCTCATTAATGTTTATGCATACATAAAGGGTGAGTGCCAAGAGCATGTAGTCAGGTTCTTGGTGATGCACAATCACAGGATAAGGGGCAATGGGCGGAAGTTGAGGCATAGGAAGTTCCATGGAAATATTAGGAACAATTATTTCACTGTGAGGGTGATAGAACACTGGAATAGGCTGCCTGGGGATGTTGTGGAGTCTCCCTCTCTGGAGATATTCAAGACCCACCTGGATGCATTCCTGTGTGATATGGTATAGGTGATCCTGCTCTGGCAGGGGCTTGGACTAGATATCTTTTGAGGTCCCTTCCAACCCCTAACATTCTGTGATTCTGTGATTCACCATGTTAATTTACAAGTCTTGTATTAAAATCATTCACTTTTCAAAGGCTTGATCAAGGGTCTAATCACTGAATTTCAGTGTGTGATATGTAAGGTACTATGACTTCAACAGAAGCAGAACTAACAGTATTGCTATCATAGAATTTGGTGGAAAAAATATTGCAGTCACTAGATACGTTTCCTACCAATTTTATCTATCTACCTATCTATCTATCTATCTATTCATCCATCCATCCAACTATCAGTTAGTGCTGTTTCGTTATATGTTGTTTTGAGACCTATGTTTTGAATTAAGCCTTTCTCACCAAGAACTGATTCTTATGTCAAGAACTGCTAAAGCTTTTACTATTAAGAGTTTCACTAGCTATCATCCCCATGCTCAGTCATGATAAGAAGCTGGGACAAGTGTTGGAATCATCGACATGCACACAAACTGGTGTTGGAAGTTCTGCTTCACAGATTCTCTTTAGGAAGGTCTAATTGTAGCCTCAAGAAATTGCCCATGGTACTGAAAAAAATAGCAATAGTACTAGTATGACTGGTTCAGTCACAGCTTTTTTTCTGGCTCCTGGGAGAGCTTACACTGCAAAGACACTTTCACTCCTCTTTCAATAAATCTACTCCATAATTCCTCACAAATTCATTGAAGGGGAAAGAAGTAGGGCAGTGCTATTTCCTCAAAGGCGAATTCATTACCTAGATTTTTGTTGGTATCAAACTGGAAAAGTGCTTCTGAATTCCTTTGTTTGACTGTTGTCTATAAGTGCTTCTATTCCCCTCATGCTATTTGTCCTTCTTATACCATGTTCTTCATCTCCTTGACATTTTTTTCAAAATTTAATTCAGTTATTTAATTTGTATCTTTCTTTGCCCAGGCTGTTTAATTTGAATCTCTTTCACTTAAGCTGTCTTTTGAATATTCATTCTCTTAGTCTACTTTAAAAATCAATGACCTCATGGAAAACTCTAATCTACTAGTGACTCAGCCTCATAGTACAGCTTCATAATTAATAGATTTTCAGCAAAACTTTAGTTTCAATTCTGTGAAATTGCACAGGAGGATAGTTGCTATGAAAACTACTTCTTGTACTGTATTATATCACTTAATTTTAATAGTAATAAGAGGATACAAAATCTCTAATCATTTCTTTAATACACTCACTGATAGGGTAACATCTCTGAATGAAACATCCATTAATTTCTTGAGAGTGAAATTTCACTTGCATTTCATCTATGGAATGACTGAAAACTGCAGCGGCAGACTCTTGAAAACTACTTACAATGTCCTTAGGACTACTACATTTGAGTGAATGCTGCTCTGTTCTTGACCTATCTTTCAAACAACTTGAATGCTATGTGTTAAATCCAACTGAAGCACGGGTTCTGTATTACCAGGCCCTCTTCTGTCAACCTTAGAAACAGGGAGGAGGAAGATTTCAAAGTATTTGCAGTGGATTGACATTGGTTGACATCTAGGTGCCCTTCAAATCCTCTATTTTTCCTTATTCTCATCAAAACATGGGAAGAAACTAACAATGAAAACCTGGTGAAGGCACTCACCAGTTAACTATAACAGGAAAAACAGATATAAATTTGGGAAAGATAATTTAATTTATTAACAGTCACAGAGTGGGATAGTGAAAAATAAAAACAAATGGGGAATAGAGGTTTTAGTCAGTTCATAGCTCTTTATTTGTACAACTCCATTCTTCTCTCCTCCAGTGGGGGATCAACCCACACACTGAAGTTCTTAAAGGCCTGTTTCATTCAGTGTGGGTCTTTTGTCAAGGGGTGTAGCTCTTTAGGAATGTCCTATTCCAGTGTGGGTTCCCTATGAGTCACAGGTTCTGCCAGAAAACCTCCTGCAAGAACTCTTCATGGGCTGCAGCTCCTGCCCAGAGTTGTTGTCTTTGTGGGATCTTCATGGACTACTGTTTCCTTCAGGCTACTATCTAGGATGGCAGCCAAAGTAAGTGATAACAAGTACTGAACATATCACACAATGATTTTAGGTCTGATTAATGTCATGTTGCCAAAATCAGGAAAACATTGTCCTTGAGATAATTATGGATAAATACATAGAGAACCTCACACTTTGACTTGTAAGTCTCAGCACTTTCCACAGCGAGTAGTAGTGCAATTTCCATTATGTTTACCTGGCCACTGAGTGTCACTGTTCATTCACTTTTAGCTTGGAATAATAACGTATTTAGTTTGTTTGTTTCTGTGTTTTGATAATAATAGAGAGTTTGTTTTCTTAAGAAAGCTGTTAAGTCCAAATAATCACCTAAATACAAGACTAGAAGCCCTAGTGAAAATCTGCATCAGGATGTTTGAACCTCATGTCCTTATGATGATTTCTAGTATAGTCAGCAATACAGTACAACACCAGTTATACATATAGCATTTACCCTTTGACATCTTAATACAGTGACTCATAGGGTTTAAGAGATGCAGTCAACATATACTGTTATGTTGTACGTTTTTCTCATGAGAGAAATTTTTTGCTGTTGTTTAAGTTTGTAAGTCTAGTGTGTAAGTGAATGTAAACCATTATCAAGACTAACACTCAAGAAACAGTACAGAAATAAAACAAAAACCAAGTGAATTTCCATACCACACCCAGGACATTGTTCCTCTATAAAAGTCCTGAATTTAAGCTATGATGAGGATGTCAGTTCAAAAAACTTGGAGGGGGAAAAAAGAGTATGCAAAACCGTGCCTCATTTCTTTGACTTTTCTTTCACTGCATTTGTAGGTCTTCAAAAGGAAGCATCACCAAACAGAATCTTCATGCTTTGTGCATAGAAATTAGTGAAGGAACCCATTTAGCTCAGCTGTTAGGTATGAAGAAGTAAGGACCAACTAGCTCTGTAATACATTATCTCTGGATGAAGTAGTATGAATTACTTCAGTGAAGTTTCACTGCCCTGTATGGGTTGTTGCAAGAACAGCATCACTCAAATGCATTTTGCAACATGATACTGAGATTCTGAAGGACATTTTGTGATAGACTGGAAATACTAATAGCTTTTCTATTTAAAGAAAATAACCAAGGTAATTAAGACATTTCTGATATAAAAATTCCTGTTGCCATTTCTGTGAGTTACAAGGATGATTTTATTAGTACAAGATTATGGGAACTGTCAGTAAGATATTGAGGTTTGGTTGTCAAATACATCAATGGAAGGTCCTATTCTGTGTGGTACTCTTTCACAATGGAAGTTTAGTATTAGCATGGAGGGGTTGTGTTCTGGGGTTATTTTATTAATATTTTCAAGCAAAACCCAGCTTTTTATAAGAGAACAGTTGAGAAAAAAGTGCAGTATATACATTACAATGCTATTGTTCCTTTTAATTAATTTTCATTATATCATGATGACAGTGATGAGGTAAGTAACTATATAGAATTTAACAATTGGACAATATTTTGACAATGCAGCCAGTGATCCAGCTAAGGGAAGAATTTATGTCTCAAAAATTCTGTCCCTTTTGTATTGAATTTCATACAGTTTTAACAAATGGCATAACTTTAGGATTTTGTGTGCCTTAAGCCCTCAGTATACTTAGCACAGTAGGTATTAGAAATAGAAATACAGAAATACAGAATTAACCAGGTTAATTCATCAAGTCCAACCTATCACCCAACACCATCTAATCAAATAAACAATGGCACTAAGTGCCTCATCCAGTCTCTTAAGCACTTTAAGGGATGGTGACTCCACCACCTCCCTGGGCAGCCCATTCCAATGGCCAATCACTCTTTCTATGAAGAACTTCTTCCTAACATCCAGCCTAAACCTCCCCTGGGGCAGCTTCAGACTGTGTCCTCTCCTTCTGTCACTGTCACACAAAAGCATTTTTAGGTGTAATACTTTTGTATTTTTAGGAAGAAAACATCTTCAAAACCTTCCTAACCAAAAAATAGTTTTGATTTTTTTCTTATATAATAACTTCAACAAAGGACAAACCAGGACTGAGTTCTTCAGCCTGTCTCTGTACCTACTTGTATGAAGTGTTAGCTTCTAGATAATCTTCCCTGGTTAAATCCATACCTCTCACAGCAATATATTTATCAAACAAAATGTTTAACAAATTGTGCTGTATTCACTCAGAAGAGTTAGACCTGTACATAAGAAGGCCATAGTTTATATAAACATTAAAACTAACAAACAAACAAGCCATTACTACAAGTACTAATTTAACCACACAGTGTTAAATCAGGGTTATAGATTTTTGGTTTGTTATTTGGGTTCCTGGGGAAATTCATCTTATCTTTAAAATCAGGTTACTGGATCCCACCTCAGACATTGCACATCTTTTGAAAAAAGGGCACTGCAAAGCAATATTACTATTAAATACCACCACATTTAGTGAAAACAGCAAAATAACTGTTCTGCTAAACTATATACTAGTTTAATTTTGAAAGAGTTTATAGGATTTCAGTGTTTTTTTCATATGCATAAAGTTGATTGCACTGAGCAAAGTGATCATGTTTTCCCAGCCTTTCACTTCAAAAAATATTTGTGCAATTTTGAATCCACAATTGAATATTGTGGTTTACTTATTTTTTAGAATAACTTATACTTCTCTTGCTATGATTTTTTTAAGTTATAAATTTAAAGACTTAAGTTAAACTCTTCATGACTAAGAATGTTCCTTACTATATGTACAAACAATATTTCTATCTAAACAGAGTATTATCAACATACAGTTATTTGACTTTAACATCTGAAACAAGTATATATATGTGAAACATAAGTTTCTTAATAAACCTGCTTAAGAATATAACAGTAAAATAAAAAACAAACTATGCCAGAACACCTATTTCTATATAATGAAGCATGTAAAGCCATGATGAATTGGAGTACTTACACCTTGCAAAGAAAAGACTCTTTCCTAATGCCTCAGGAGCCCTTTAGGTCATTGCAATGTTGGTGCACACTACAGTATCAGATTTGTGTCCTTCTGATAAGATAGTTCAATTGAATAGCCTTTGAGCTAAAAATAAGACATTAGGTTGAAGGAAGAAGCAATTTAAAGTTATTGGTGTAAGGATAATTAGAGACTGGCAGGTATCCAGTGTCATTACAAGGAGGTTGCTGCAGGGCAAATGCACTAACTGCCTGTTTTTTGCAGTGCCACAAACATGGATCTGTCTTCCCTCTAACCGGTCTTATTTTTACTTTAGATCTGCTTCCTTGATTTTTTTTCAAAACCAAGCTTGAATTTGAACATTTTCAACTTTCAGCTTTTTTGTTCAAATTCCAAATTAATTGCATTTTTAAGTGCATGTAATACACATATTTGCAGTGACAGGAGCTATGTTTTTGGTTTGGTTTTGGTTTTGGTTTGACATATATTTAACCTCTTAGTGTTCAACTTTCTTCCGCTTTCTTAACACAAACTGTGTCCAGTTCTGGGCCCCTCAGTTTAGGAAGGATGTTGACTTGCTGGAACAAGTCCAGAGAAGGGCAACAAAGTTGGTGAGGGGTTTGGAACACAAGCCCTATGAGGAAAGACTGAGGGAGCTGGGGTTGCTTAGCCTGGAGAGAAGGAGACTCAGGGGTGACCTTATTGCTCTCTACAACTACCAGAAGGGAGGTTGTTGACAGACAGATGATGGTCTCTTCTCCCAGGCAGCCAGTACCAGAACAAGAGGACACAGTCTCAGGCTGCGCCAGGGGAGGTTTAGGTTGGATGTGAGGAAGAAGTTCTATACAGAGAGAGTGATTGCCCATTGGAATGGGCTGCCCAGGGAGGTGGTGGAATCATCATCATTGGAGGTTTTCATGAGGAGACTTGATGGGGTGCTTGGTGCCATGGGTTAGTTGTTTAGGTGGGTTGGATTGGTTGATGGGTTGGACATGATGATCTTGAAGGTCTCTTCCAACCTGGTTTGTTCTATTCTATTCTATTCTATTAAATGTGTAAAATAACTATATTCCTTCATAATATGCAAATGTGTTTATATATATATAGAGGGAGAGAGATAAACCCCATACTGGCTAACAAGACTTTGAAGTCTTTCATCTCTTCAAAAATATATATATAGTAAGAAATTAATACTAAACAGGAGAAGTACTAGCTTGCAGCTGACCAACAATGAGAAAGGCTTTGTTCTCAAAGGCCATGTTCTCAAAGCTACATCCATATTGTGTGTGTTTGCAGGTTGAAACTGGGATCTCGACTGAGAGCACTACAGACCTTGTTTGTTACATGCTTTCACTTTGTAGATGATGAAGGAAAGGAGTATTCTTATAATGGCACTAATCTGTACCTGGGGAAAACACTAAACCTGACAGAAAGGAAGAGCTCTCGCATCTTCATTTAGACATAACCCTCTCAAGAGAAACAATGCTAAAGATAGAAACTGCGGGCAGTCTGTCAGCTTCTAAATGCTGGCAGAGAACATGGGAAACAAAGGATGAAAGCTTGAGGATGGTTTGTGAACCTCGTAAAAGATAAAAATGATGGAAAGGCTACAGTCTTAGAAACTGAAGGCTAACTTCCATAATTTTTGAGCCAAACAGTATAAGAAATTGATTTAATGAACATTTCCCTTTTAAAATCTCTTGATAAATTATACAGTAAATAGATAAACAAATTTAATAGTACCAGAGGATGCTTCTGAATCTAGAGTAGAATTTTGTTATACTGTCTAACTTTAACAGTGGTCCTATGAAGTGTTTGTGGCCCATGTTCAGTCTCCCAGGAAATTCTTACACAAATTTCAGCAGGTAACAGAGAACAGAGAGTCCTGATAAAAGGCAGTTTGGAATTATCTGTCCTGTTTTGGAAAATATGGAAACTTAAAGACACTAACAGCAGCCATTCTGTGCCACTTGTCCTCACTTCAGAGAAATATACTGAAATTTTCTGATTAACCACTGATGCTGTAAAAATCATTCCGGTAGCTGTCAGGTCACAAAGGGTTTATAAAGAAGGAAAAAGGCAAGATGTCAGCAAATTATAAGTATTGAGGGAATGACTAAACTAAGAGATTAGCTAAAAGTTTGTGTTTATTTGAGAGAGGAAGCCTATGTGATGGGATATCACAGAGCCACTTTGACCAGGAGTATGCTACTAAGTTTTTGAGAGCTCAGATGCTGTTATCTTAAGTGTTGTGCAGGTGTGACACAATTCCTGAAGTCAAAGTTATTACTTTTTCACATTGACTATCTTCCAGAAAGCTGTGAGGATGAATACTGAGGAGCTGAAGATTAAACTGAAATCTTTTGAGTACCCTGTTTTTAATTATTCAAAACACAGATACATTTACCTATTGTATAAATGGGTCCTGGAAGTCTAATATACCTCTATTCATCCAGACACAGACAAAAAGGCCTGGAATCATGGTAATTTTTCCTACAATGAATGCCCTACACTTTGACAAGTATTTCTTATAATCCTTGAAATTCACAAAAATTAATTTCTGGCTGTTTAGAGAAAACTCTTTCTGAAGAGCAAACAAACTTAAGGTCACAATCATGAAAGTCTCTGAAATATGGTATAGATTTCAACTCAAATGAGTAGCTAAGATCTTCCATAACTGGACAGAGATTATACTTTACCAATTTATTCTTCTATGGTCTTGACATGGTTTACCAAGGCATTACTTGTTTCCTAAAAGTTGCAGTGAACTGTTTTTGTGTGTGCTTCATCTGGTGTAGGGTGTTTAAAAAACTAAAGGAACAGATAATGGCAGACCGGTACAAGGATAGCATGTCTTCTAGTTCTGCTAATGAAGATTGATAAATATTGGAAGACAGAAAAGCAAGACAAAACTTTAATTTGTTGTCCAAACTCTAAATTCAAGAGGGTATTCCAAATCTCAGCATTCAGGATGGCATGGTCTACACAGCTAGTTCTATGGTAAACGCTGAATATATTTGTATGTTTGTATAACATGTGTGTATATAAATATCCACATATATATATTTGCATATACAAATGTATATATATGTGTATTTGTATATGTATAGCATATATGCTCTAGGCAGACTAGTAATTATAGACTGGCCACATACAGGGTAAATAACTTACAGCTTGATAAACAGCTTCTGTTCTGTGGGGTACTGCAAAAATTGATGCATCAAAGACATCGCTTTTGATAGAGGAATTCGTCTTTCTTCCTAACAGTATAAAAGGGGTATTATGACCTAGAGATCTGAATAAAAAATGCTCGATTTCCATTCTGTGGACATTTTTTTTAGGATTTCTACAACTTTGAACAAAGCATTTAAAAAAAAAACCAACTTCTAATACTGATCCCAGGTGTATGTTAAGCAAGCCTTAACATCCCCTTGGGGAAAAAAAAATAGTTTTTTTTTCTCAAGGAAGTAAGATTTTCTATCATCTGTTAAATTATAGGTTGGTTTGGAGTTGGTTTACTAGTGTTGTTGGGGGGGTTGTTTGTTTCTTCTTCGGTTGAAACATTTATAAACTCCCTTTTCATCTTCTTTCCATTCCCCTCTGGATCGGCAATCAGGAATTCATGGCTCAGGATCAAGAGCAAAGTGCAGACAAATGAGTGATGCCAGGGCTTAAACCAAAGTCCTCATGAACAGATTGTTGAACAGACTGAAGCAATAATCTTCAGAGCCACCATGCTGGCTTGCAGATTGCTGTTTTAAGTGGCTTTGATTATTACGGTTATTTGAGAGCAGTTCTTAAATTGGAGTTTGGGTTTTGGAACCCCGAATATACTACCTGAGCCTAATTGAATTCTTCTAGGTGGGGAGTAGAAATAGCAGAGGAAATTCTTCTGGTTAATTCAAGATGACATGACTAGTTCAGCATCAGTATTTGTTTCACAGGAGAAAAATACACGACTGTTTAATTTCCCAAGAGCAAATAAAAAAGCAACTGGTTAATTTACATGTAAAACCCAGCATTTTAAAACTACACTGACAGCTATTTTTGAGTCAATGGTTGTTAATTCCTTAAAAATTTCTCAGTATTAGAGTACTGAGGTATAGGAAACTGGATATTGGTGAGGCATACAAGCGCTAAGTGGTAAACCTGGTTTTAGAGAGAAACAGACGGGAGGACATAAGGCATCATAAAACAAAGTAAAAAAGACATAATTAAAGGTCTCTGGAGCTTCAGGTACTCACCTCTTCTAGAAGACTATCAGAGTTTTCCCAGTACATGAAATTAGTTCAGTAAGATAAATAATGTTTCTGTTGTTACAACCTTTTAAAAATGTATATGGAGTATCATGGGCCACATGGGCATCAGGAAGGTCAGAAGGACTTGAAAACAGACATTTGAGTGCAAAATCTTTTTACACTGAAACTAAACAGAAACGTGGTGATCTCATTTGTCCCATCTGTATTTTTCACAGGAAATGCCTATATGGGTGTAAACCTTTGGTAAAATTCACAGAATTATAGAATCTGGATGGAAGGCGCCCTCAAAAGACAGCTTGTTGACCTGCTCTGCAATAATAAGGGACGTCTCCAACTAGATCAGGTTGCCCTGGGACACATCAAGCTTGATTTTGAATGTCTCCAGGGATGGATCCTCAATCACAAAACAGTCCATAACCTGATTTGTAGATACAAGGAAATAGCTTACCATGTAATTGTTAACAGGGATAAGTACCTAAAATGTAGTTCATGGATGCTGTAATAGTAGCTAAAACGAAAACTCTAAGTCTGTAGACAGTAACAGAGATATACATTGGCATTTTGTAACTTTTCAAACATATTCTGCCCCTTTAGTCAAAGATGTGAAAAGCACAAGATTTTTTTTTTCCCTTCTGTAACCCTGAAGTGAAAGGAAAGGATGTGTTAATGCAAGCAGATGTCCTGCACACCATAGCTACTCTGCATAATCCCATGTACAGAGAACAATAATCACAATGGAAATGGGCTATCGCAAAAAAAATTAAAGTTAGAGTTAGAATTAGACAAAAATTCCTCTGTGACAAAGGACCTTTGGTGGGAGATACCTGCTCAGCTGTACACTGCTGATATGGGTATCAAACTAAAAGCATGATGACAAATCAGATAGGTCAGTTGTTAATCACAGAGACCTTACTTTTCTATGCAAATATTATTAATTCGAGTTGCCTACTAGCTAAATGTGATTCATGGTAGGCTTGGACTGAAGTGGGTTTGCTCTAACAATACACTGGCTCTGATCCGGGTGTGAATGTGGCTTAACTGTAGATATGAGCATAAATGTACATATATCTTCTTAACCATAATGTTATTCTGATGATGAAGGAAAAATGCAAACCCGTAATTCTAAAATTACTAAGTGAATTCTTCATCAGGATACTGCCATACATGTCAGTATAAAGGAACCATGAATCAAACTAGATGACAATGTTATTACAAATTAAAGGAAGAATGAGAAGAATTGTGTGTACTGAAGGCAGCAGAGGAAAAGCCGAATCAGGTAGCAAAAGCCAGTGATAAAACAATCCCCAACCCCTCAAGGCCACACCCAGCCCAGGGGAAAAGACCAGTGCCCAAAACCCCAGAAATCAGAAGCAGCAAGCAGAAACAGGAAGCTTCTTATGTTAGAATCTGAACTACAAGTCCCCTGATACTTCACTCCAGACATCACTTTCATTTTAAAGCTGGTATGATGTCAACATGGTATTGAATACTCACCATCAGATGCAATTGGCTAAATCCATGACACCAATCACCTGCTGTGAGAAAATACAACCTCCCTTAAAACAGGGAGTTTGCTTTTTTCTCTGACAACTTTTTGAAAATAAATGGTTGAAAAACAGATGTGTGTAAGGAAAAGAACACACTCCGGGGCTCTGCATTAACTGATATGAGTGAGAGAAAAAAGTTAAAAGGATAAGATAAAATGTTATAAAACATTCAAATAAGTTGTGAAGTTAGATTTAAAATACATAGAATCACACATATCTCTCCAGGTAAAGAGAAGTAAATTAAATAAAAGGCATGGATTTCCTTTCTTACACACAGTGGAAAATGAATAGTAGTTCCATTGCAGACAGTGGAGCTGCATGAGGGGGAAAAAAAATTACAACTAGGATCAGAGTCATGCCTATAACATCTGAAAGCATAAATCAGTCTGTAAGCTTGTTTAACATATGACAGCTCCAGGGGCTATTTAGAGTCTGCCAGCACTACTCCCCCTGGAACATGCAAAATAGCTAGATGATACTGTTCAAAGAATGTTTTCCATATTTTGGCATATGGTTTATACCTTCCAAAGAGAGTATGCAGAGCACCATACTGCTTTGGGGTTTTGTTTTTGGTTTTTGGTTGGTTTTTTTTTTCCCCTTAAACTATTTCATTATTTAGCATGCATTTGTTGATACAAACACATCTCTAGCAAACACAGGAGGTTTTTAGGAGAAGACTTGACGGGGTGCTTGGTGCCGTGGGTTAGTTGCTTGGGCGGAGTTGGATTGGTTGGTGGGTTGGACGCGATGATCTTGAAGGTCTCTTCCAACCTGGTTTATTCTATGTATTCTATGTATTCTATGTATTCTAATACTAACTAATATCTGGTCAATTGGTTACTGTGGAAGTACACTCAAAACCCCATCCCCACCACACAAAGTTGTTATGGGGAGAAACATGAAAGCTGGGATGAAGGGAGTCAGGAGAGATGCCTCCCGCTTCCATGCCTGTGGATTGGTGAATTCACATGGGCCCTTCCCTAAAGCCACATGCCAGGAGCAGATGCTGTGTTGGGACAAGTCTAGGCATGTTTTAGGCAGGAACTGTTAGTTACAGGTTTCTGGCCTTTTTTGGCTTTGGACATACTTAATGGTAACGTATGACAATAAGTAGCTTGGCTTTGTTAAAATGGGCAAGATGCAGCTCATGAGCTCTCTCCCCTCTTGGATCTTTTGCCCCCTGCCCATTGTGGATTATAAGCAGCAGCAGCAGTTCAGTAGAATTTTGTGATAAAAAGAGACAGAAGAGAAAGTCCCACAATCAGCAAGTTACATTGTGAGTAATTGATATAATCCTAAAGTCTCTGGGAACTTCTTTTCTTTACTTAGTGGCATAACATAATGCTTTTAGATTTATCTTTT
Source organism: Dryobates pubescens (assembly GCF_014839835.1). Lineage (NCBI taxonomy): Eukaryota > Metazoa > Chordata > Aves > Piciformes > Picidae > Dryobates > Dryobates pubescens. Next base: position 33,931,541 of record NC_071618.1, on the reverse strand, counting down.
CCCAAATACTGTTCTCAAACCATTTGTAACCATTCCTATTGTAAAGACAATTTCTCAACCAAATAGGGAACCTTTATAACCTTTATAACTTTTATATATAGTTACATGGGAGGCAGAGCCAAATTAATAAATAGTTGATATTTTTATTAATTTCTTGATTTATTACCCTTTATTTGTAACAGTTGCCTCCCACTTACATCAGTAGAAATAGGACTGGACTGTGCAGTGCTTTATAACAAGCACGATGAAACAAGAAAGGCTGAAAACTTGCTTGTATGTTTGTTCTTCCTAAAAATAAAATTAAAGAAAAAGAAATAATAAAAATCAAAACAAAACCCACAGTTAATCCTTTGCCATGGAGGATATATTATATGTTTGTAATTTTTAAACATAAAAACCTGCTCGTACTTCTTTGGTCTAATCTAAACAAAAGTCAGATTATTTTGTGATTAGTTATTTCAATGTTTTTAAAGTATTTGAACTGAATGATGCCTTATCTGTATATTTTGCAGCTTTTCTCACAAACTATTAAAAAATTATGTATGCAAAGCCATTCTAAATGTGTTTAAATTAGGGATTATTCAGACAAACTCCAAGTCTAATAATGCTGGCATTTGGAATAAATATGTTTTCATTCAACTGATGTATTTTTTGTTGATTTATTTATTTAGTGTCCATAAAGAACCACAGGCATATTTGAAGAAGTAGACTAATACTCTCATATTTAATACTCACATATTATAATCTTTATGGCTATTTACACAGAAACAGTGAAAGATATTTTCTGAATTGAAAGTATCCTTCATGATGGCTTATAAAGGTAAAACTGGCTGTATTTTGCACTGTTGGTATTAGAAAAAGGAGTGGAATGTTGCTCTGGTTTAAGGCAAGATAGATCCTGTATTGCCCCAAGAGGTACAAAAGAATGACACTCACACAAATGGCTTGCAAAGTGTGGTGGTTTAAGCCTTAACTGGGATTTAAGAGCTCAGATGGGGGCAAGGCTCCCCCCTCCTCCCTTCCAACAGAGAGGGGAAAAATAAAAAGAAAGGAGCAAATCCACCAAACAATAATTTGGTGTCAGCTTGGAAGTAGAGAGGTAAGGAGTTTTCTTTTTTAAAAAAATAAATATATATATAGCAATAACAGGTAAGGTTCACAAGGGCAAGGAACAAGGATGGATGGGAGGGGGAAGAAGAATACAAAACCAGCCTCTCTCTGAAGAGACGTGGAGGCAGCAGGGAGAAGGATCAGGCCCGACCACGTGGCAGAGGAGCAGGAAGGCAGCTGCAGTAGCTCTCATCCAGGAGAGGCAGGAGCCAAAAGGAGGCCTAATGACTGCAATGTCTTGCTTTTTATACACTAGCTGGGCAGGGAGGGGGGAATGGAACAGACTCAGTTTCCCAGGGGGAAAACACCCTGCAGAGAGGGCACAAGCCCTCCACCCTGTTTTGTTTTTTTTTCTCAGAATGGGTGTTAACCCACCATGCAAAGTGATGGAAATTTTAAATGGAAAAACAACTGGTGCTTTACAGAAACTACAAAGTCTACTGTCAAAGATATCCCTAAACATACAGAGTCCCTTACACCACAGCCAAAGGCTGCCCAACACTTCCCTTCTCCCCACCTGAAGGTGCATCCAACCCCCCCAGGGCTCTTTCTTCCCCCCTATTGCTAGGCTAGTCTAAGGCTGGCCAGACCTGAGACTGCCCCCTGCCCCCCCCCCCCACCTTATTCTCCTGGCATTAGGCCTAGACAGGCCTAAGAGGCCTGAGATACTTCCCCACCATTTACCCCATAGGGAGCATCTCCCACAGCAGCAGCGAGGGAAGGAAGAGGAAGAGAATGACTTTGCAGATGGATTTATAGGGTGCAGGATTTATGGGTAGAAATATGCTGTTTCCTGTGTCCACCTACTGGGCTGGGCACTTGGGAGAGACACTGGAGGTGTAATTCATGTGGCAGTAACAAGAGGCACCCAGACTAAACTGCCACAAATTTAAGCATAAGGACTCTCACTCTTGTCAGTCTGCTGACAGTGCTGTTTAGGGGGAAAAAATATACCATTTAAACAGGGAATTTCTATAAATTAGAGTAATTAAAATGTTTATTAATGTTCATTTTCAGTTTATTCCAAATTATGTCAAGATCATAATTTCTAGGGGTCAGTTCTCTACTACTAAAGAAGCACATGTACATCCTTCTAATTCCATCTCAAAAACCCAAGTAGCCCACCATAAACTGGCACAGATGATGACTCAGAGTATTGTGAGTGGCAGACAAACTTTTTTTTCCTTTTTATTAATAGCTGAAAATTTCAGAAAATAAATTCTAATGTGAATAGTCTAAGAAAAGAAATCTCCAGGCAGTCTTACATCCACATCAAAGACAGCTTAAGTGCCAACACTGTATTCATATTAAGCCAATGGGAGACATGAGCAAGCAGATTCAGATCTAAAAAATGTTCTGTTGGCAATTATCTTAGTTTTAACAAGAGAGAAGATCAGTATAAACTGTTGTGGCAGTTTTAGGCTACGCCTTTAAAATTAACTGCAGATTTTGAGCAGAAAAGTAGAAAAATATAAATAATTCACTATTAGGTGTAAAAAGATTGTTCTAAACAAATTTATTGGACAAAATGCGTGGTATGTACCCTAACAGTCTTTCACATTTCACTTCCATTCTCATTCCTTTTCTTTTTCTCTAGATTAGCAGTTCTGCTGGGTAGACAATAACTGCTTCTGGCTGGCCTTGAGAAAAGATAAGAACACTAACACTCCTTTAAGCTACCATTCCTTCTTCTCAACTCCTCTTTTCTTCTGTTACAAGGGGAGGAGGAGGAGGCTTTGGGGGGAGAGTGGAGAAGCTTTCCTGTTCTCTGAGGAAGCCAGAGGGGATACAAAGAAGTTTCCATGTTATTTTCTGATTGTAAATATCTGTAATATATTGTAAATACTGTATATTTTGTACATATTCATTGCATTCCATTGTACAGTGTAGTTTTTGCTTGTAAATACAGCTTCCATTTGCTTCCAACTCAGTTAGTCATGGTTAGTTAATGTGAATGGGAAACTTCAACCCACCACAACTATGCTTCATCTGAATAGTAGAAAGCTGAAGAAAGTCTAGTCACTAAACACTGCTTTATTTTTTTTAAGCTATGGGTTTAACAATTACACAATCTATACTGCATATCAATCTTTTGCCTGTGTGTGCTGCAAATGTCACACTACCAAGAAGAACCCTGAGGAAAAAAAAAGTAATTGAGAATGAGCCATTGCAAACAGTGGCTATCTCTGATTGAGATTACTGCTTCTCTTTGCTAATATGGCTTCTAGATCAGTATAGTAGTCTCTCCTCATTGGTTTGGTGTTTTATTTTTTTAAAGAAAAAATAAAAAGAGATACTTTAGCCATAATAAATTAATTAAAGTAATAATCAGAAAGTAAAAGGACAGCCCAAAATTCCATCTTCTGTTCTAGTATGAGCTCCATCAATGTTGTATATCAATAACCATCTAAAGATAATACCCACAACTGCCTTCAGGCCTTCAAGCTCAGCTATGAATGTAACTCTGTTCATGATTTTTCCAGATTAGTGAGGTTTGTGAGGTTGAAATTTTACATGATGCAATTCTCTAGTCATACAGATAGTTGTGGTTATCGCAAGGACATTTACTGGAAAACATTCTCTTTTTGTTGTTGTTGTTGTTTTTGTTTGTTTGTTATCACTTTGTTAGGAAACAAATGGCAAAATTGATATAGGACAATAAACCTGAAAGATGAAGAGAGATGTGACTTTTATCATAAAAGTCTAAAAAAATCTGCACATAAAGGAAAAGATGCAACAACACAAAAGAATTTGAAGTTCATTGGAGAAGAGCCAGACATATATTCACTACAATTAAGAGTAATATTTCACACAGTAACTAATCCAAATACATTTTATATAATTTTGAGCTTAAACTACAATAGTTTGTATCCAAACAGTTCACAAGATTTTAGGGAATCGCGCCAAGAATTTTAATCTCATTTTGAGGATTTTTCTACATACTACAATAAGTCTTTTGTGTGTAAATATTCCGGTAATAAAAACATTCCCATAATAAAAATACCGCATTCCATGCAGTAATTTAAGTTCTCATTTTCAAACGCTGCTTGCAGTTTGCCAACACACAATAATGACAGATATCTCATTGATCATTCAGTTCTAAAAGAAGCCCAAATAAGTAAATAGAAGTCTTTAAACCTCTTTCTCTCAAATGATTTTTCACCTACATAAGCTATAGCTAGCATGTTTGTGGACAGAATGTTGTAAAACTCTAATCTCCTGAAATAAAACTGTAGTTGTTTATTATATTTTGATAACACCTTTAATGCTTATAACGGTTTCTTTACTCTTTGCATGCTTCCTGTTAATTGAGAAAGCTCTTATGTCTATAAGAGATTTCAGAAAAGAATGAACTGAGAAAAAAAAAGATAGAAAAAAATTACAAAGTATTGAAATTTCACATTTTTCAGTTATCTTCTGGAAAAGAAAACGCAGGGAGAGCAATCATGTTTTCCTGTCCTTTCATAACTTCATGAAGATCACATAAATTCAATGCAAAAGGAAGAACAATAAAATCAAATGAAAGGTATTGAGTGTTACCATACTGCAATGCACTGAAATGTCATAAAATCTTCTATAAAGACAAATTTCCCCTCAAGTGCAGTAATACAGTCAGAGTGGAAAACAAAACGATCTTTATTTTATATACTTAGCCTCAGAGGAAAAATACCAAAAGAATTTCTGATGCTGTTCATAACAGATAAAAACCTTCCAGAGGGGGAATTTTCTCTTTAGCGTTGGGGAAAGGTAGAATTGAAAAGTAATATGAGGAGTAATGGATAAAAAAAAAAAAAAAAAAAATCAGATTTTAGAAGAGAGTATTTTGATGTTTGTTTGGCTGTTAGGGTTTTTTCCCAGTCACAATGTTATCATTTTATTTCTCAAGCTCTGACTTTTGCAGGATACTCACTCTAGAGCAAGTGAAGTTTTCTGTGTTTTTGATCCTGTGCTGATTTTGTAAGTTGCTATTGATTAACTTATTAATGCAGAAGGCCTCAGGTGTACTCTGCAGAGGTTTCATTTTGTTCTCTTTATCTCTTCTATAATGATTATGACCCAAGCCACTGTAAATTCTGAGTCTTCTTTTGAAGACCATATCAATCATGTTATTTAAGTGTGCTGCATCCATCATTGTAATTTATATAGACTGACAGCCAGGTCACTTGCTGAAAATCAGTGTCGAATGCTTTCCACCCTGACTGAATTTGTACTTTTTCTGTGTGTTGTCTTTGTAGACCTTTTAATTATTGCTTATAGGAATCAGCAGCTATTAAAACCCAACTAACTAGATTGCAAATCATATTACATTATGTTCTTCATACTCAGAAAGTGACAACAGTTTCCAGGATGCATGTTGAACTACAATTTAACTTCAAGATGATCTTTCAACTTCTGTACTATTAATAAGTAACACATCCGTTTTGGTAAGTGAATCTTATGACAAGTAACAAAGGGAAGCACCTAATGAGAGCAGTGGTGTTTTATTAGCCTTCTAAGAGCAGATTCCGCTTAGTAAGCTGTTTTGTCCTCTTATCTGAATAAGAATGGCATTGTAGACTGAGACATTCAAATAGAAATGTGTCAAGGACTTAGTAGAGAAGCATGTCCTTCCAAAGAAGTAAAAAGAAGATTGGAGGTACACTTTTAGGAATCTCAAACAACAGTAGATACCTTCCTATAGACCAATTGCTTTGAATCTCCCATACCTTGTTTTCTGCTAACATAATTTTCCATGGTAATAGTTGTTGCAGTAGTGACATTTCTAAACTAAAATTTTTGTGGTACTTACTGCCATTCTACTGACCCAAGCATCAAAATGCCATCACAGCCCTCCTCCCAGACCATTGAGTAATAGCAAAGAAATAGAGACCATATTTATTCAGTGTTAAAATTGCCCTCCAGGCAACCTAACAGTCATTTTTGGTCTGCAAATATGTCATTTATATAAAGGTTACTCAAATCACTAAGTTGCCAAAGTCATTTTAGATACAAAGATGTTATCATGGATTTTTTAAAAAATCATGGTAGCATGTTCTGAGTTTGGCTAAGATAAGGTTAATTTTCTTCACAAGAATTTGAGAGGGGCCATAGTTAGTTGATTGAACCAGCCAGTAGAGGATTCCATATCATACAATGTCATGCCTGGTGGGCTGGCCTGGGCAGTTGCAGCAGTTGTTGGGCATCATGAATTTTGGTGCTGGCAGAAAACATCTGCAAGCATTGTCAGCATTGGGAAATGTGCCACACTTCATATTATTTATTTTATATTACTTATTTTATATATAACTTCTTAACTATTGTCATTATTCCTCTTGCTCATTCATTCTTTGCATTTTTCTATTAAACTCTCTGTACCTCAATCTGCAGGGTTCTGCATTTTGCTCACAATTTCTCCTTCCTAACTGTCTCGGTCTGAAAGCTGGGAGAAGAAAGTTACCACCCCATGGTCCTACTTTGATGGTGGGAGGAGAGATGTTCCTAGGCTGCTTCCTGTCTGAGATGTCCTCAGTGATGTTCCCACCAAGAAATCTGATATAACCCAGGGCTTTTATTCTGTTCCTGGTTCATTAATCATAAGTCCTGCTGGCCCACACCCTTGTCACGTTCCAAGGGGTCTTTCTTGTATCTGCAATGGTCAGCATCGAGTTGCCTCCACCCCTCTTGCCATCCACTCTCTAGCAAACCCCCTGAGCAGCTGCTGTCTCAGTGGGCGGAAATGACACATCAAATGAGTCATTCAGGATGACCTTATCTTTATTGAGACACTCCTCAGTTCTTAATACAATCACCACATCACCAGGTAATTTACATGTTCAAGAGAGGATTCTCTCACCAATCTGTCAGGGGAAGGGGCCAGGGTGGAAGTTCTGTGATCAGGCATGTGGGCCTTGACCGCAGCTGGGCCTAAAACCACAACAGTCCTATTTTGCACCCAGTATGCGGCACAGAGATGAGATAATGAGATGTCTGACCAAAACAATCTTCTTATACATACTTTTTATATTAGTTAAATAGCTCATGTTCACAATATGGGTCTGTCTGTTCGCATGGTGATATTATATAAATCTTTATGTACTCTATGTATTCCCTGTGGTGATGGTTATCATCTCAGAGAAATGGATCAAGTTTATCATACTGCTGTACTGGACATTGTCAGCTTATGATATGATTATAGCACTGGTCATGGAGTGAAGGTGGTATTTGAGGGTCTGAGCAATCTGATCTAGTTAAAGGTGTTTCTGGTTACAGAAGGGAAGGGAAGGGAAGGGAAGGGAAGGGAAGGGAAGGGAAGGGAAGGGAAGGGAAGGGAAGGGAAGGGAAGGGAAGGGAAGGGAAGGGAAGGGAAGGGAAGGGAAGGGAAGGGAAGGGAAGGGAAGGGAAGGGAAGGGAAGGGAAGGGAGGGGAAGGGAGGGGAAGGGAAGGGAAGGGAAGGGAAGGGAAGGGAAGGGAAGGGAAGGGAAGGGAAGGGAAGGGAAGGGAAGGGAAGGGAAGGGAAGGGAAGGGAAGGGAAGGGAAGGGAAGGGAAGGGAAGGGAAGGGAAGGGAAGGGAAGGGAAGGGAAGGGAAGGGAAGGGAAGGGAAGGGAGGGGAAGGGAGGGGAAGGGAGGGGAAGGGAAGGGAAGGGAAGGGAAGGGAAGGGAAGGGAAGGGAAGGGAAGGGAAGGGAAGGGAAGGGAAGGGAAGGGAAGGGAAGGGAAGGGAAGGGAAGGGAAGGGAAGGGAAGGGAAGGGAAGGGAAGGGAAGGGAAGGGAAGGGAAGGGAAGGGAAGGGAAGAGAAGAGAAGGGAAGAGAAGAGAAGAGAAGGGAAGAGAAGGGAAGAGAAGAGAAGAGGTTGGAAGAGACCTTTGAGATCATTGAGTCCAACCTATCATCCAACATCACCTAATCAACTAAACCATGGCACCAAGCACCCCATCAAGTCTCCTCCTAAACACTTCTAATGATGGTGACTCCACCACCTCCCTGGGCAGCCCATTCCAATGGGCAATCACTCTTTCTATGAAGAACTTCTTCCTAACATCCAGCCTAAACCTCCTCTGGTGCAGTTTGAGACTGTGTCCTCTTGTTCTGGTGCTGGTTGCCCGGGAGAGGAGAACAGCCCCCACCTGGCTACAACCTCCCTTCAGGTAGGTGTAGACAGCAACAAGGTCTCCCCTGAGCCTCCTCTTCTCCAGGCTAAGCAACCCCAGCTCCCTCAGCCTCTTCTCATAGGGCTTGTGCTCCAAACCCCTCCCCAGCTATTTTGCCCTTCTCTCTCTTTCCTAAATTGAGGGGCCCAGAACTGCACACAGGACTCAAGGTGTGGCCTAACCAGTGTGGTGTACAGGGGCAGAATGACCTCCCTGTTCCTGCTGGCCGCTGTTCCTGATGCAGGCCAGGATGCCATTGTCCCTCTTGGCCGCCTGGGCACACTGCTGGCTCATGTTCAGCCTACTGTCAACCAGTACCCCCAGGTTCCTTTCTGCCTGGCTGCTCTCCAGCCACTCTGACCCCAGTCTGTAGCTCTGCATGGGGTTGTTGTGGCCAATGTGCAGAACCCGGCACTTGGATGCCATTGGACTCTGCCCATCTGCCCAGCCCGTCAAGGTCACATGTTGGGACAAGTTTTGGCAATATCTGGGGATAATTCTGGCCATAGGCTCCCTTCACAACAGAGGCTTTTAATTTGAAAGCTTCCAGAATACTTTTTGGATAATCTGTTAAATGACTCTTAAGAACAGTTTCAATTATTTGGCATCACATACAAGCTTTGTAGGAAGAAGTGTGAATATAATTTCCTTAGACACTCTATGGTTTTAACAGTGGCATTGATAAACTATGTCCTTGGCAGACAACAGCGATGATCAAAGAGCTTTTTTTCTTAATAATCTGTCATATTGCAACACTTTCTGGAAATGACAAGTTGTTCTTCATATAGCTCCCTACACCTCATAGTGTTCAATGCAAACATTACCTTTTTTAATAAATAGTTGCTTCATGCTATTGACTGCTATTTTTCAACCAAAATGTGTTGTAACTGTACTACTAGTTTTCCACAAACCAGCCATTTGTTGCCCATTCATTTTACATTACTGTATGAAATAGTATACAGCCTGTAGAAAAAGGACCCTATTCTTTGCCCATTTTCCTTCACCATACATAAGACCTAAAACTATCACATTAAATTAATAAAAATTAGAGAATGCTCAAAATAATTATGAGGCAAAACAATTCTCAGAATCAAGACAATCCTCATACAGACAGAGGAGCTCTGCTTGCTCGTTGCTTGACAATGTGACAGGAGATAGATTAGCTACTAATAAATACATTGCAGATTTAGCTTCTTTACAGTATCACAGTATCACAGTATCACTAAGATTGGAAGAGACCTCGAGGATCATCGAGTCCAACCTGCCTCCACAGAACTCATGACTAGACCATGGCACCAAGTGCCACGTCCAATCTCCTCTTGAACACCTCTAGGGACGGTGACTCAACCACCTCCCTGGGCAGCCCATTCCAATGGCGAACGACTCGCTCAGTGAAGAACTTTCTCCTCACCTCGAGTCTCAACCTCCCCTGGCACAGCTTGAGACTGTGTCCCCTTGTTCTGGTGCTGGTTGCCTGGGAGAAGAGACCTTTGACAATAAGCATGTTATTCAACAGCCATACACAGAAATTTTTAATTGTTGCTTGGAAAAAGTATGAGATTAACATTCAGAAGCATAACTCAGTATGGCAAATGTACCAAACTATTTTACTTTTTTGCTTTTTTTTTCAGAGATGAATTTCAAAGAACTATTACACTAGATGATGGTACACATGACATTGAAGTTTTTGTAACAAACAAAATCAATTTAAATAAAATATGGCACAGTACTCCCCCTTTTAATTGAAGCGATTTCTTCTTAGCTATGATGGAGCCATGGCTTTGTACATTTTTTTACCTTGACAATTGGACTTAACTGTTTGTCTATTCAGTCAACCATCATTCAAGTTAGACCTTTAACTTACTGTAACATTGAGCACTGTTAGATTCACATTTGTTAACTCATGGTCATGAATTGTTGATAAACAACTTGTTCTAAACCTTAGGAGGTTTTTTTTTGAATAATTTATATTTCAGTTTCTGTGAAGAAAATTCTATAACAAGGAGCTTATTGTCTCTTTAAGTGTTTTAAGAGCATCTCCATTTGCTGGAGGTTTTTATGAGCCAGGGCTTTTTGACAACTCTTAAGACACTGGGAAAAGAAAAGGTGGGTTTTTTTTCCTCTTGTTATTCCTGCTTGCAACCTCAGTTTCTGTTCATCTAATATCAAAGTAAAAATGAAAACACACAAATAAAGAAACAAAGAAGACTAAAAGATGTTTTGTAATATTTCCTGAGTGATTAGTTTGTAACAATCTTCTACAGAAAGAAATTTATGGCCTCAGGTATGGTTTAGCACATTTTCTTTCAACTTCACAGATTGCCTTGTTAGCTTAGAAAAATGTATGGGATTTATAGAATTCCACACCCTTTTTTTCCCTTTCTTTTTTTTCCAGTAGTAGAGATGTGATATATGAAATACTGATGTAGACCACCAATGCCCAAGGCTAAAAGTTCTTGCAGAAGTCCTTCATCTCATGCATAGTCTCACTCAAATAAGTTTCTTCTGTCTGGTGGTAAAATTCTCCAATTAAGGTCCCCTAAAATAAGTTTTTATCAATTAATTTCCTCCTTAAGATGTTCATATAAATGAAATTTTCTCAAAGACAGATCCAAGTACCTGAAAAGGGGTTAATTTTTCTCTTCATAAGCAATGATTTCCTAAGGATGGGAAAATTTAGAGGGCTTGGCCCTTACTAGATAATGCATCATACCCAAATATAAATTGCCATTAGCTTTAACTATTTAGCTTTAATTCCTCTAATGATTCATCAGTTTATTGATTATTTCTATGTGACACATAGATTTCCTAAGTAATTATTATTCTAACTACTCTTATAATCTTTATTGGGTTTTTCATACAGTTACTCAGAGTAATATTGAACTTCCTTCAGAAATGTCTGTTGGTGTGTTAGTAGTTTGACATGATGCGTTTTGGAGTTGAGTTGAATCTGTGCTGACTGAAAAATGCAGTTAACTGAACATATCCTATCAAAATACTTCATGGTCAATCTGCCCTTTCATTTCCTGACACACACCACCCCACCCCCCCTTTTTTTTTTTTTTTTTTTTTCCTTTTAGGATTTTTGAACATTCCTTTCTCTGACAATCGATTCAATACCTGGTTGGTTAAGGGAACAGGCATCATTATAGGGAAAATTAGTCAATGGATTACTTCTGGAGTAGCACAGAGACAAGAAACCAAAACCAAAACTAAACAAAAAGACCCCAACAACCAACTCAAAAGCTCACTTGTTAATGTGTGTAGTATTCTCAATATTTCACTTGTCCCTAAATATAGTGATTTTTTTTTTTAATGCCACAGTTTATAATTCAAAAAGTTCAACTATACCAGCATGTGTATCTTTACATTGAGATGAACAGAAAGGATGAAGTAGAATGGAATGAAGTAGAATGGAATGGAGTGGAGTGGAGTAGAGTGGAGTGGAGTGGAGTGGAGTGGAGTGGAGTGGAGTGGAGTGGAGTGGAGTGGAGTGGAGTGGAATAGAATAGAATAGAATAGAATAGAATAGAATAGAATAGAATAGAATAGAATAGAATAGAATAGAATAAACCAGGTTGGAAGAGACCTTCAAGGTCATCATGTCCAACCTATCATCCAATGCCACCTAATCAACTAAACTATGCAACCAAGCACCCTATCAAGTCTCCTCCTAAACACCTCCAATGATGGTGACTCCACCACCTCCCTGGGCAGCACATTCCAATGGACAATCACTCCATCTGTGTAGAATTTCTTCCTAACATCCATTCTGAACCTCCCCTGGTGCAGCTTGAGACTGTGTCCTCTTGTTCTGGTGCTGGTTGCCTGAGAGAAGAGACCAACCTCCCTTAAGTAGTTGTAGAGAGCAAGAAGGTCACCCCTGAGTCTCCTCTTCTCCAGGCTCATCAACCCCAACTCCCACAGCCTCTCTTCACAGGGCTTGTGTTCCAAACCCCTCACTAACTTTGTTGCCCTTCTCTGGACATGTTCCATCAAGTCAACATCTTTCCTAAACCATTATCTTACTGACAGAATATTGTAGAGTGGCTCAGGAGACAATTGGAGTTCATCTTGGAAGACAAAAAACATGGCATGCCACATAAAATCCAAAGTGCCATAGAGAAAGAGTTATGATTTTATCAAATTGTACAAGTACTTTTACTCCAACAAATTATATATAGCACTTGTGAAAGATGTGAGGATTTTAAAATTCAAACTAGAGCTCAAAGGCTGAATCATCTCTGTCATTGATGACATTTTAAGAGACTTAAACCTTTAAAGTTCTTACAGAGAAACTCCTCCACAAGTGAGTGCAGAAAACTGTCAGACACAACTGACAAGAAAAAAATGAAGTAAATAATTGGGTAATATGAATTCTATTTAACTTTAAGAAGGAAGCTAAATAGTATGAAAACCAAGAGTTGTTAATTTGACTGGTCCCAGCTGGTGGAGAAATAAGAAAAATGCAACTCTTAGTGAAGATACAGTGTTCATGCTGATGGTAGGGCCAAACCAGAGTGAGATTTTAAAGACAGTGGAACTATGTCACTTTTCTGGTTTCAGCTATTCTACAGAATAATAAAATAAAAATAGTCATATAGTAGGGACTTTTGAAACAAAAAAACCCAAATCCCATGCAGTTTTGATTGTGTCTTAAATTGCCTGTTTTGCAGATTATTTTTGAATTCTGTATGCTATTCTTTTAATTCAATCCTGTGATGTCAGAATGACCAAATTACAAGAATATCTAGTTAAGAAGGCAGAAGACAAATTAGTTCAGCTTCCTTTCAAAGCAAAAATAGTCTCCAAGTTAGATCAGGACACTTGTGAACTTGTCCAAATGAACTTCTAAAATCTCCAAGAATGATCAACTTACCTGGACATCATGATATGGTACTTATCACTTTTGATTTTTTCCTAATGTTCAACAGGAATTTCCTTTGTTGAAGACTATTGCCTTGTCCTCTTGTCCTGCCATTATACAACCCTGAAAAGAGTAGGCTTCTATCCTTTTATAACCATTTGCCAAGTGGTGGAAGACTGCAATTAGATATTTTCCTGAGCTTTCACTTCTTTGAGTTAAAGCAAATTTCTTCAGCCTTTCCTTGCATATCATATGGTATATAGTCCTAATTGCTTCAATTCTTTTCTTTTGGACTTTCTTGGGTTTCTCAGTTTTCTCATTGCATGTGGAAGGTGAAATCTAAAGCCAGAATTACAGATGCAATCTCACTAGTGCTGGGTGGAGGTGACTTAACAGTTTTCCTAGCCTGTTTGCACATTCCTGGTAGTTCATCTCAGCATGCAGTTAACCTTTATTCCTCCAAGCCCACTCATATGACTGAAGTTTAAATTCCTGTTCACTAGGACCCTCAATTCCTTTTCCACAAAACTGTCTGTAGTCATTCTGTTACTGACTTGCACTGATGAGAAGAAAGATTAGTCATGTGAGCTTTTCTTTCACCTTGTAGTCTATCCATCCAAGTCATGTTTCTTCAATTTTGCTATGTTAGTGTTTCAAAAGGTTTATTGAAGTCAAGGTAAATTATATATAATACTCTTGATAGTTTGGTGGGGGTTTTTTGGTGGTTTGTTGGGGGGTTTGTTTGTTTGTTTTTTTCCCTTCCATAGAAAGAAATCAGTATTGTCTAGCAGGATTTGTTATTGCTGGATATTCCTAGGTACCTTGTTCTTCATATGTGCCATGAGGACTGACCTCATAATTTTCCCTATGACTGAAATAAAGTTGGATTGTCTGTTAGAGCAGATGTTACAAAATGTGCAAAGAAATTTCCTAGTAGATAAAATTTCAGTTTGCACTCTAAATAGGTAAAGTTGTCAGGCAGAAATAATAGGAAATTTTAAGCCACTATTTTATTTTGGTATAAATCGTGACAGAATGTTAACAGTCACCTACCATGACAGAAAAGATATGGTTCCAGCTGCCTCCAGTATCACATCTCAAAACAACCTGAGGACACCTTTGAAAGCACCATTAGGATAAGGTGAGAATCAAAGATCAACAATAACTTCCATCTGAAGGTTCACAAATTACTTTTGCACAGGCTTTAATGTTGACATTGAGGGGAACCCTGGTGCGCAGTTCAGGTGCAGCACAGACATTTGAGTACAATTCTATTTTCTCTTGATCCATTTTTAGCATCTTGCTCCTCTCTGCAGTGTAGACATCTGACCTGTTTTTTTAAGACAAGAACAATAGGAATCAATATGTAAAAGTATGCCTGAATAACTGTAGAACAGGGAAGAATACCTTCCTTGCTTCTTTAAATGTAATAATCTCTCAAAAGGGCTGGAAACACAACTGGAAACCTTGTTTCAGGTGGCTTATTGTTAATAAATTTGAGCCGGTATTATGCTTGTGGTTGTGGTTTAGATTCTTTTTGCTTTTGTTTTGTTTTGTTTTTATTTTTTTCTGTTTGAAAATTTTGGGTTTTGTGTTCTTATGAAGGTGGTGTAGAATTTGCACTGCAACAACTTTCATAGTGACTTTTGAGAGTCTGTGGCTACAATAGCAATGACATTCAATTCACCTGCACGCTTCAGAAAGCAAAAACTGCAGAGTTTGATGTAGTGTGTATCTCTTCAGGTTATCTTTAAGATATTCTCTCAACATGCAAAGCATTTAAAGATCCCTATTCTTGCAGAACTTTTTACTTTGGTCAGTGATTTTTGTGATGTGTTGCAATAAATTTCTAAAAGATGTGAAATCTCATGTAGCTCATGAGATTTCTCAGAATTCAGCTGTTGTAGGTATGACAATCAATATTAAAAAGAGTTGTAATAATCAGATGTGGCTATTTATTTTGTGCTGTTTTACTGATTTTTTTTTTTGCATACATCTCTTATTAAATGACTATCTGTGGCTGTTTTAGGCTATACCTTTACAAAATATCTGCAGATTTCGAGCAGAAAAGTAGAAAAATATCAATAATTCAGTATTGGGTGTAAAAAGGAAAACAAAAGATTATTCTAAATGAATTTCATAGGCCAGGATGTGTGGGATGGATGCAGATGTACCCTAACAATCTTTCACATTTTACTTTCATCCTCATTCCTTCTTTTATTCTCTGGTCTGGCTGTTCTGATGGGAGGATAATTTTTCTGACCTTGAGATAAGACTAACACTGCTTTCTTCCAGCTTCTCTCTCTCTCTCTCTTGGTACAGCGGGGTCTGGGAGGTATGGGTTGGGTTTTTTGGGGGGGGAGGAGGGGGGCAGTGGAGCAGCTTCCCTGGTTGTTTTGACCAGGGGGGTTTGTGTGCTATTTTCTGATTGCAAATTCCTCTGTAATATTGTAAATACTGTATATTTTGTACATATTAATTGCATTCCATTGTAGCCAGCTTCCATTTCCTTCCAACTGAGCTGGTCATGCTTAGTTAGTGAGAATGGCAAACTTTAACCCACCACACTATCCACAATGACAAAAAGAGAGGTAAAGTTTCACAGTTGTGTATTCCTTTGGGGTCCCATTCACAACTCTTCTGTCAGAAATTCATGACTTGAGCTTTAGTCTTAAGTGTTGACTGGTCACAGATGCAGAATTCATACTTTATTTTCATTACTACTAGAACAGTTGAAAAGGATAAAGCTAAGTAATACAGCTCTGATGATAGGAAATATATACAAATAATTTGCACTAAAGCTGTATTTGAGCCACCAATTAAGCAATATTTAATCCAGGCCTTTCCTTTGAAACCAAGTGGTATAGAAAGAGTTAGCAATATTTTTTCAAGGTGTGCTTAGCACTCTTCCGTTGTTTATAGTTTTGCTGAAGAATTACCTTCACAGCTTTTTCTCAGCAGTGAGACTCAGGTCAAAACAATAAAACCTAAAGATACTTAAGTGCTGGTATCACTGAATAATCAAATACCTCAGCTCTTCTGGTCAACAGTGTCAATAAAGCTTTTGGCTAGGTTGCCTAAACATAACTGTGTAATGTCATCTTTACATTCTTTATGGTATCCCAAGACACCCAAATGGTCTGGGTCACTTGTAAATCCTGTACTAATCCATGCAGGTTTTTTGGCCAGATAAGCCATTTCAAATGACTTTAGACTTTTATGTGAGAAATTATTTAAGTTCCATGCTATCATATAACAATATCAAGCAGAACAAAAATAGAAATTTTTATATTGAGTGTTTCCAGCTTCAATTTGATCAACTAAAGTCTGAGAGAGAAGTTGTAAAACTGTCTGTCTTTTACCCAACAGTAAAATCTTCAAGAATTTCAGGTTTTGTGTCATGAGAGAGCTTGTTGTTAACCCTATGTGAATTTGCTTAAACATGGCCAGGAGATATATTTCTGAAAAAAAACAAAAACAAACAAACAACAACAACAAAAAAACCACAACCAAAAAAGACCTTAAGTACAAAAAGAATAAATAGAAATCTACTTTTCTCACAAGCTCTCAAAAATCATCTGCATGCACTAAGCATTCTCCAAACTGTAGCAAATGACAAAAATCTTTTGTATTGCTCTACACTCT
The DNA here is from genome assembly GCF_014839835.1 of Dryobates pubescens. Classification (NCBI taxonomy): domain Eukaryota; kingdom Metazoa; phylum Chordata; class Aves; order Piciformes; family Picidae; genus Dryobates; species Dryobates pubescens. Next base: position 33,914,791 of record NC_071618.1, on the reverse strand, counting down.
GAGACAGGGTCTACCTGACTAATGGGACGACGGAGATTGGAGTCAATACAGCTGACCAATATGATCGAGTATTGTTCCTTTACTGTTCCAGTATTGCAGGCCTATGGTGCAGGCCTAAGGTGCGAGTATAACACAGTAAAGTAAAGCATAGAAGAAGAAGGGAAAGGAAAGGCAGAAGTGCGTAGCAAGGGAACTTCTACAACTTACATAAACTCGGAGTGCCTTGTTGGCATGGACTCATTGGTTCCCATGAGTGACCACACATTGCACTGTTATAGATTATTGGTCCAACTACTAACGACACACAAGGTTTGTTGATGCAGGTGCATGTCCTGTTGTCCCAAGATAACTTGCTATGTTTCTAGCTACCAGTGCCTTGTTTTAGTTACATGCTGCAGGCACAGCACTGTTTTGCTACACTGTTAGCTGGCTCTGCACTTATGCTGAGCATGGCCTACCACCATGTCAGGCTGTAGTCCTGCACTGCCAGATTGCTCACGCTGCTCGTCGCTGGCATTGCCACACCTGACCATTTTGGAAGCTCCCAGGGAAAAATGCAGTGTTGCAGAAAAAGGTGGACAACAAGTTGAGCATGTTCCATTACAGTAGACTTGAAGCAAAGAAGGCCAGCTATGTGCTGGGCTGTATTAACAAGAGTACAGCCATGAGGTCCAAGAAAATGATTCATTCTATTCTGGTACTTTCAAGGCCACATCTAGAGTGTTGTGTCCTATTTTGGGCTCTTCAGTGCCAGAAAGACACTGGGAGGAGGCTGCAGCACATAAGGTATAAGGAGGGTGAGAAAAGTCAGTTTACTCAACTTTGAAAGGAAAAGGTTCAGAGTAACTTTTTGTGTACATCTGATTAGAACCCGACTCTTTGGAAGTGCATAAAGAAGGTGATGGATGGAAGCTGGAAAATGGCAAATTCTGAGTCACTCTCAGGAAGAAAAAAAGAACCAAACAAAACCTCCCATCATCTAACACTGGAAAAGGTTACCCAAAGAAATTGTGGAGTATCAATTCTTGGAGTATAGACGATATCATCTAGCACCCTGTATAACTGTGTCCTCAAACCCTCCAGCTATGTGAACTGTACCATGACCTCAGGTTCCAGAGTTTGGTTGTTCTCACTGTAAACAAATCCAAACTTTCTTATATCAGAATGAAACCTCTCCTAGCGTAACTTGTACCCTTTTCTTCTCCATGTGGCTTCTTATGAAGAGAAAGAGCCTCCTCCTTCCTCATAGCCACCCCTTAAATGAGAGAATATTGTGAGGAGATTCCCCCCCTGAACCTTCTTTTTTCCAGTAAGAACAGACCTGATTCCTTCAGGAGTTCCTCTCAGGGTAAGTTCTTCAGCCCTCTAATCATCTTTCTGATCCTCCTTTTCAAACATCATAGAAGTAATTGCACATATCTATAAAATATGATGTGACATTTTGAGTCCCAAAAGAATGAAGAACGAGTCTTGAGAAAGTTGTTAAGCTGTTGCTTAGCTTCTAGTAGGCCCATACTTAACCTCCTGAAGTACTCATCATCCTTGAATAGTTACCTACTCTAACATAATCAGATACAATATTATTTATCTTTCTTATTCCCTCAGAGTCACTTAGTATTTAATGAACTGAGTACTTACCTTACAGTCAATGCACTATCTGAAATACATTACCAAAGAATATTCTGTATACACTTTATGTCTAAAGGAATAAAGCATCATTTGGTACCTGCAACTGAATTCTAATGACCATGATTCATTTTAGTGGATAACATCTGTATGGATCAACTTTGTTTTATGTTAAGATTTTAAGCATATTTTTCCTGCAAATTTTATGACAGATGAATGATTTCTCATGGTCTTTCCCAAACACATTAAAATTGGTTTTAAATTTTCTATTCCTTTTAGTAGGCCTTAGATATGGCCCTGGAAACCATAATTAGAAAAATCCCATCAACCCTTCAGCTACTATATGCAGTTGGATTTCTTTGTGTTACTGTGGCAATGAAAGAAATTAATGTTTCAAAGGAATTTATGCAATAACAATGTATGCAATAATAATTCAAGTATCAAATAGTATTGGGTTATTGTTAGGGACATGACAGAGGGCTTCTGCATAGCATTGAGTTTTAAAGAAAATTAAACTACTTAAAAGATGAAAAAAAGAAAAAAATATAATGTTTCCATCTGCCTAAAATAATATTTTTAAATCCTGGATCAGCACCTAGAGGGAAGAGAAATCTATTATGTTAACAATATTAAATTATTTTTGTTACTGAACAAAAAAAGTAATTTAGTCTCAGAAAAAAAAAAAAGAAGAAAAAAAAAGGAAGAAAAAAAAAAGAAAACAAACCAAAGACTCAAACAACCAACAGACCAACCAAACAAAATAAAAGCCTAAAAGCTTTCCCAACGTTTGATAAAGAATCCAAAACTGTCAAAGACTTGACTGAATATTGAGAGTTTTTACAGTTATGTTAATCTGTTTAAATTTTTAACAATTTCTTTTGCTACTAAATACATTTAAAAAATATTTTTAAAAAAAAGAGTTAATGAATAAATAATTTATAAGTGACAACATGAACTAGTTGGAATTAGGAGGAAGAGTTGTTTGGGGTTTTTTTTCCAAGTTAAAAACAATCCATCACTTTGGAAACAACAAAAATATCAAAATGATGCACTCAAGAAGGAAAATTAATTTTAGAAAATCTTTGTTAGACCCCCAAATATTGCAAATCAAACATTTGTGATGTGGTGGTGGTTTGGAATTTCCTATTACATTAACTAAAGCACGGCTCACTCAGTCAGGAAGCAAATGGAAGCTATATTTACAAAGCAAAAACTATACAACCTGACTGTATCCAGGAATGTGCAGTCTCCAAAATCCCACTACACCCAAGAAATGTAGAGTTTCTTGCTTGTTCATGGGATTTGCCATGATAGAGACTCTGTTTACCACATCCACTGGAATGTGATGGTGGCCATCCTGCCACCACACTCCCAGTAACTGGGTATCTCTGGCAGGACCTTTCACCCTGTCTTTCTTGATGGCAAAACCTGCTTTCAGAATGTCAATGATTTTGTTACCTTTCTTGAAGACTTCTTCAGCAGTTTTACCCCAGATGATGATATCATCAATGAACTGGATGTGTTTTGGAGCACCACCTTTCTCCGGAGCTTCATGGATCACTGCATGACAGATGCTTGAGCTCACTGGCAATCTGTTAAAGGTGTACTGGATTCCTCTCCAGGTAAAGGCAAACTGAGGCCTGCATTCCTCTGCTATGGGAATAGAGAAGAAAACATTAGCAATGTCTATGGAGGCGTATCATTTGGACTCTTTGGATTCCAGCTCATACTGGAGTTCCATCATGTTTGGTACTGCTGCACTCATAGGTGGAGTCACTTCATTCAGGGCACAGAAGTCGACTGTCAGATGCTGGTGTTCATTTTGCTTTCACGCAGGACACACTGGACTGTTGAAAGGTGAATGAGTTTTGCTGATGACTTTCTGACTTTCCAACTGATTAATCAGATTCTGAATGGGCAACAAAGAGTCAGGGTTGGTTCTGTATTGTCCGTGATGCACAGTCTGAGAAGCAACCGGCAATTTAATGTCCTGAATCTTGTGTTGTCCCACAACTGCAGATTCATCAGAAAGCTCAGGTCTAATAGGCAGCTTCAATTTTCTTCCATCAATTTCTACAGATGCTACTCCAAAAGCCCATTTGTAACCCTTAGGGTCTTTGAAATGCCCTTCTCTCAGAAAATCAATTCCCAAAAGACAAGGTGTGTCAGGTCCTGTCACAACAGTATGCTTCTTCCACTGTTTACCAGTTAAACTTATACCAACTTCTATCTTAGTTAACTCTTGAGATCCACCAGTGACTCCCAGAATAGTTATACGCCCTGATCCCTGATAATTTGATGGTATTATAGTGCACTGAGGTCCTGTATCAACCAAGGCCCTGTACTTCTGAAATTTTGAAGTGCCAGGCCACTGGATGTACACATCCCAATAGATTCTCTTATCTCCATTATCCCTCTCCTCCCCCTGGCGGGAGGCAGGGCACCCCTAGTTATGGGGAACATGTCCACATGTGGAGTTAGCACAATGTCCAGTGTTAGAGCTGGAAGCACTGTTGGAGCTATTAGAATTGTTCTGGGAAACTAAGGAAGTAACAGCCACCTTTCTGATATTGCTACCCTGGGTTCTGCCACTCTGCAGTTCCCTTAATCTCCTGAAAAGATCAGAAGTTGGTTGACCATCCCATCTGTTCATGTTCTCACCAAACTGATCACACAGAGTTATCCAAATACTCCCACGTGATTGTCTCTGTTGTCTGGTTTGGTTTGACATGTTTTGGAATGGCCTCCTTGGAGGACGTCTGTTTCTAACAGCTGAAACTTGTATCTATCCAGAGGAAGAAGAATTGGAATTATCTCCTTGTGCCAATTTGGATATGGAGTTTTAAAATTCCTCCTTCAGCTCTTTCATGCAATTCTTTATCTCTCCAGACAGAGTTTTAATGGCTGAAAACAAAGAAACATGTGTGAGACTATCCTGTCTCATTTGGTCAGTGAAACGGCCAACTGTAGGAGGTGCTCCACTATAATTTCTTGCCACAATTCTGCTTGCCAGAATAGTGGCAAAATTAGGAGGAGAAAGTTTGATGAGCTTTTTGGCAAGACCTGTTCCCACAGGAATTTCATCAGGATTCAGAGTACCATGCTCTCCATATATCACCCCTCTCACAGCAAATTCTCTCAAATGCTTAATTCCCTCATCCATGGTGTTCCAAGGTTTAGGATTCCATGGAAGGTCATCTCTGGATGGGTATCTCATGAGGGCTGCCAATAAAAGGCATATCCACAGAGAAACCTTACCAAGACACCTGTCTAGATGTCTATCTATTCCACTATCTTTTGAGAGGGTTCCAAGCTGAGATTCTGACTTGTCTCCCACTATCAAGATGGTGCACCTGTATCGAAACACCTGCCAAGCCAGGCTAGAATTGGCTCATTCTCTCCTCTGATGTAATTCTTTCTCAAATGCCTAATTTCCTGTGTGGGGATGTTTGCTGTTTAGATATCATCTTCTTTCTCATCTGTCTCATCTTTAAGTGGCTTTTCTCTTGCTCCTGCTGCCACTCTCCTAAGTACTCCTAAGAACCTTTAAACATAAATCTGAATGATTAAATAGTAATTAAATGAAGAATTAAATTATAAAAAAAAAAAATCCTTAAGCTTTTCAAATGAAATAGGGAGAACAACAGCAAAAAAAAAAAAGGATATGTAATTCCTTTTATATATTAAAATATTTCATGGTGACTCAGATGCACTAACATTGCATGCGTTTAAATAAGTGTGACGAAGAAAAAAAACACTGCAATCAATTGAAGTATTTGTATATTCTTTTGAAAAGAATTTATTATTAAGTAAAAACATCCTAAGTGGCTGAGCATAATTTAATTTAAAATATTTTATTATCCAATGATACAATAGACTTCTGAAATGTTATCTTTTACATCATAATAATGGCATTATGATATATATAATGGTGTAACAAAGTGTTTTGTTGTTTTTTTTTTTTCAGTTGCTTTGAGTTTTAAAATTAACTCAACACTCCAACAACAAAAATTGAATTTTATTTTCTACCTTACCCACTTACCTGGGGGTACTGCCATGCAGTGCTATAGGCTGGGGTCAGAGTGGCTGGAGAGTGGCCAGGTAGAGAGGGACCTGGGGCTACTGGTTGATGGTAGGCTGAACATGAGCCTGCAGTGTGCCCAGGCAGCCAAGAGGGCCAATGGCATCCTGGCCTGCATCAGGAACAGTGTGGCCAGCAGGAGCAGGGAGGTCATTCTGCCCCTGTACACTGCACTGCTTAGGCCACACCTTGAGTACTGTGTCCAGTTCTGGACCACTCAGTTTAGGAAGGATTTTGACTTGCTGGAGTGTGTCCAGAGAAGGACAACAAAGCTGGGGAAGGGTTTGGAACACAAGTCCTATGAGGAAAGGCTGAGGGAGCTGGGGTTGCTTAGCTTGGAGAAGAGGAGACTCAGGGGAGACCTTGTTGCTGTCTACAACTACCTGAAGGGAGGTTGTAGACAGGTGGAGGTTGGTCTCTTCTCCCAGGCAACCAGAAATGGAACAAGAGGACACAGTCTCAAACTGCACCTGGGGAGGTTTAGGCAGGAGGTTAGGAAGAAGTTCTATACAGAGAGAGTGATTTGCCATTGGAATGGGCTGCCCAGGGAGGTGATGGAGTCACCATCATTGGAATTATTAAGGAGGAGACTGAATGGGGTGCTTGGTTGCATGGTTTAGTTGATTAGGTGGTGTTGGATGATAGGATGGACACGATGATCCTGAAGGTCTCTTCCAACCTGGTCTATTCTAGTCTAGTCTAGTCTAGTCTAGTCTAGTCTAGTCTATGAAATACGGAACGTTTTGCTTAGTAGAGGTAAAATATACACCTTTTACTTTATTTCCTATGAATTTCATACTGAAAGTCCACAAAGCAACCTCAATCAAATGCTCAGATTGCATGTTTGTCTTCTGGTCATTCTACGAGATCATGTAGGTCTGATCATCCTACACCTCAAATTCACTTAGATTCTTTGAATACTGCTGGAAGGATTTTCTCAGTGCAATGTACTGTAGTAATGTACTTCCACGAATTATGAGTAAACAATAGATATTATTTCAAATGTGTATTTTTTAGGATTGCAACAGGTAAAATGTTATTACCCTTTTCCGATGTGCAACAACTCTTCAGTGAAATGTTTGTTTCCTTTTGTCATAGCACAAAACCAGACAGGCCCTGATGTGTCTAGACATGGTCCCCCTCTTTAACCTCCTTCCTGCAGAAGTTGGGGTAATATGGGAAAAAGAACAAAGGGACATGACTTAACAAATCTGGAAAACAAAACTCTTTTGGGGCTAAGAGCACGTGTACTGGCCACTGCTCCTCCCCAACCAGGCCTATGTTTCTGCCTTTTATGGCCACGGCCTGGCAGAATTCCTTTTCATCGGGTAACTGTTTGCTGGCTTCAGTTTCCCTATTGGCCCAACTGAATCTCAGGCAAGATGCATATATACAAGCTGATTTCTAGTTGCCTTCACCTTGCCTTGCCTTGCCTGAAGCTCTCTTGCCTCGAGTTGCCTTGCCTTGAGTTGCCTGGTCCAGAACCTAGGATAGAAGCCACAAGCCTACTCACTGCAAGCTAGAGAAGCCACAAGCCAGAGAAGCCACAAGCCTTAGGAGCTGGAGCCAAGCCTCGCTTCCCCTTGCAAATAGAATTTTGCTGTGCCTCAGTTTACCCACGTAGATGCAAAAGCCTGTTGTAGTAATAGCAGGCTGTAGGACAACCTGCTGTCCTGCTGAAGCCAGACCAGTCCCAAGACCATGTGGTATTCCTGCCGGCAACCAGCCGTGCCTGGCATGCGAGAGTGCCCAAAAAAGCCTCACTGGCTAATACAGCAGCAGCACTCCCTTACTTGGGGTAGAACTCCTCGTGAGTAATTAATTCACTTGCCTATTGTGTTAAAGGTTCTTGACAAGTCTCCTGCTCTGTGGTCAAGAGCCATGCCACTCTCAAGGATTCTCTTTATCCCTGCTATTCCTCCCAGTTTGCTTAAAATTGTTATAATTATTATATTTGCTTAAATATTGTACATTTTGTCTGAGACTTACTATCACGAGTGAAAAACAATGCTGAAATACAGCACCTTGTCCTTTTTAATTTGTTTCTGTTAGGTTTCAGTCCAAGATATTGTTGTGTTGGCTTGTCTTTTTTCTCTTTGTTGGAGAATATTAGTACCATTTTGTGAAGGATTTAGAAGTCTGCTTTAAAAATCATTTCCTCAACCTAAAGGAAAAAAAAGGACACATACTATTTGTGAATACTTTCACCTTTCTCATGTATCACTGTAACAAAAGTTGCTGAAAAATCTCTCCTACTGCATAATAGAAACTAGTATAATAATTACTATTGTGGTTTCACTTCTAATACAGTCATTATGGATTTATTTCTGAAAGATACTCCTATTCTGCAGCAAACACAGCAGTGTCAACTATCACAAAGATCCAGCTAAATTCTTTTTTTGTCCATTAAGTCTTTTTACTGAAACACTTCCTGCCTGTGATTTGCCTTTTCTTCCTTTTCCTGAAAATAAGCTCTGAGATCAAACTGTCAGTGCTTGAATCTATCACAGATTGATTGAAGTTTTCTTTTTTTTTTGCTTCCTCTTTGCTGCCATACCCCAAACACAAAAGTTTGGTACTTTCTTTGACCTGAATATAAATAACAAAGATCACTGACCTACAGTCTGCTCTTCTCTATCAGCATTTAATGGAAATGGGGGGAGGGAGAGGCAAAATGCATGCTGTTAGCTATTATCTTTACAAATGACTTGATAGCCTTTTATTTGTCTTCTTATGCTTCAAACACTCAAAGGACATTTTCAGAATTTCACTGGATGAAGGTTCAATCCTGAGATGACTTGACAAGCTGTATCTTCCTTAAGAGATTTTGACATGATATTAAGCCATAGTTACAAGCCAATACTTGAATGTGGAGCCCTGGGGAAATCTTTCAAAAGCAGAATACAACATTTACAGCAGGAGGCAGGTGTCTGCACCACTGGAGCAAACAACAATATGATATATTTAGTATCAAAAATGGAAGCAGAGCTACTGTCTCTTTACCACTGGGGATAATGTAAGAGGTTTAATGAGAAAAAAAGGCATCCTTTCCAACCCTGGAGAATTTTAATTTACTGACAGAATGAAATATAGTCTCATCATGGCAGGTGCATCAAGTGCCAGGTGCTGTTCACAATGTTGTCTTTGAATTTATGTGTTTTCGAAACATTTAGAGGATGTGAAGCAGCTGCACTAGCCATGTGGAGAGAAAGCAAAGAGCTTTTAATTAGCAATGAGAGGGCTGTTAATTTCTTTTAGGAGCCGACTTTGCTTTGCACTCATATCAGAATCTCAGCAGGAGCTCTGTGCAGCCCCAAACATACAAAGAAAATCAAGTGAGCTATGTGTTAAAGCAGATTTAAAGCAGAAGTGAAATATGGGTCTGTCTTTCAGCTACAGAAAGTCCTGGCAATTCTGATTCTAAAATTGAGAAGTGAGATTCACAGATGAGGGACTGGACAAAGATCTTTAAATCTCAGTCAAATCAATAAACCTAGTGGAGCATAACATAGCACTCACAGATCACAGTACAAAAAGATGTAGCAGTTCTGAAATAGGGTTCCTGCTGAAATCTAACACAGCAGTTGTTAGGGCTGAAGCAAATACTGAAGACCAAACACTGAGGTAAATCAGTCTGAGAAACCTTACATGAGGCTACATTAGAGATATTAAACTGCTGATAGAAATACCAAAGAGTTTAAAGATTTTGAAGTCTGACACCAAGTACTACCAAAGTCCAGTCTTTCTGGACAGCATACTGAATAGAATAGAATAGAATAGAATAGAATAGAATAGAATAGAATAGAATAGAATAGAATTAACCAGGTTGGACAAGACCTTTGAGATCATCAAGTCCAACCTATCATTCAGCACTATCTAATCAACTAAACCATGGCACCAAGCACCCCATACAGTCTCTTCCTAAACACCTCCAGAGATTGTGACTTCACCACCTCCCTGGGCAGCCCATTCCAATGGCCAGTCACTCTTTCTGTGAAGAACTTCTTTCTAAGATCAAGCTTAAATGTCCTTTGGTGCAGCTTGAGACTGTGTCCTCTTGTTCTGTTTCCAGTTGCCTGGGAGAAGAGACCATCCACCACCTGACTACAGCCACATTTGAGGGAATTGTAGACCGAAATAAGGTCTCTTCTGAGACTCCTCTTCTCCAGGCTAAACAATCCCAGTTCCCTCTTCATAGGGCTTGTGCTCCAGATCCCTCACCAGCTTTGCTACGCTTCACTGGACATGTTCCAGCAGGTCAACTTCTTTCCTAAACTGAGTGGCCCAGAACTGCACACAGGACTCAAACTGTGGCCTAACCAGTGCTGAGTACAGGGACACAATGACTTCCCTTCTCCTGCTGGCAACACTATTCCTGATCCAGGACAGGATGCCATTGGCCTTCTTGGCCACCTGGGCACACTGCTGGCTCATGTTCAGCCTACTATCAACCAGTACCCCAAGGTCCCTTTCTGCCTGGCTCTCTCCAGCCACTCTGTCCCCTGCCTGTAGCACTTCATGGAATTGTTGTGGCCAATGTTTAGAACCCAGCACTTAGACATGTTAAATCTCACTTGTATTCTATTTGAAAACTAAGGAAATACAAAAGAGTGTTTACAATATGTAGGAGGTGTCTTTTCAATGTTTTTTCAGGTTCTCATTTTTAAATGAGATTTTTTTTTTATATTTACTGTTATGGTATATTAAATATTGTTGTAGAGAATTTAGCTAAACATGTCCATGAGTCCTTAGGGTATAAGGAATTAAATAGTATATTCATGCAAATAAGAATATTATATTAGGCCAGGACATTATATTTCAATTTAATAAATGCCTTTAGCATATTTAATTCATGGTGACACAAAAATTAAATGGAGAACAGCTGATAATGTATGATATCCCCAGGGACAAAGGATGACAGAAGTCTAATAAATGTCTTTTTTAAGTCAAATGTTCATCTCTTTACATTCTTACCTAGCATGCAGTGGTTACTTACTATTTAGAGTTAGTCTCTTTTTCTAATATCAGAAAATAAAGAGTAATTTCATGTATTGATCTTACAACTCTATCAAAGGCCTATGAGGATAAACAAATTAAGGTTAATTAGCCTGTCTTCTGATGCAATGTATAAAATGTGGCTTTTATCATTCGTGGAGTTGAGGCATACAACATTAGCTGCTAAATACTTTTTAATTGTCATGCAACAGAATGCAAACTATCATGTATTTATAAGCAGAGCAAACAAATTGAAGAGAGATATAACAATCCCGATTTACCTGGTTTCATAAGCAGGATAGAGATACAGTTTAATGTCATCTGCCATTAGATATACAATGAAATGTCTATGTTTGGATCTGTTTTGAACAAGGATGTGCCATGGCTTTGTTCTAAAATGCTGATCTGAGATGCTATGTTCAGAATGTTGCTCTTTGCTGTTGAGAATGAATTTTCATCAAGTCTACCAGAAACTACAGTGAGATTCAGGAAAGCCTGCTTTGTTTATGCTACCCTGTAACTTGCCAGTAGTAAAGATAGCTTGTTCATTTGCTGCCAGATATTTTTATTTTTATGCATTTATTCTACAAATATAATGTCTTATTCTCACTGAGGAGAGGATACCCTTCTGAAGACAGAAAACAGAGAGAGGAATTGTGCATCATGTTACAGTAGACGACTGTGAATATGAGCACAGGGAGGAAGCACACAGCAAAACCTGAATTAATGTGACCGTCTGTAACTTCAGACACCAATGCTGATATAAACCAAGAAACTGAAAAAAAGTGGAACTATAATGTAGGGGTTTTTTTTGTTATTCTATTTATTTACTATGAAGTAAATAGACAAAAGCAGATATGTTTGTGACAGACTGAGGAGTAGGGGCTGCTCAGTCTGGAGAAGAGGAGGCTCCTAGGTGACCTAATTGTGGCCTTCCAGTATCTGAAGGGGGCCTACAAGAAGGCTGGGGAGGGACTTCTTAGGATATCAGGTAGTGATAGCACTAGGGGGAATGGAATGAAGCTGGAGGTGGGGAGATTCAGGATGGAAGTGAGGAGGAAGTTCTTCACCATGAGAGTGGTGAAGCCCTGGAATGGGTTGTCCAGGGAGGTGCTTGAGTACCTGTGCCTGGAGGTGTTTAAGCCCAGGCTGGATGAGGCTCTGGCCAGCCTGATCTAGTGTGAGTTGTCCCTGCCCATGGCAGTGGGTTGGAACTAGATGATCCTTTTGGTCTCTTCCAACCCTGACTGATACTATGATACTGTATCTTTATTTTTGTATGGCAACTGCTTTGTTTAACCAAGGTATATGTTGAAATCATAGTCCTATGAAAGTAATTTTTTTCAGCAACAGTTTGTTGTTAAGATATTTCAGTTTCACAGGTAAGGACAGTAAACTAATGATGACACTGACACTTTAGTGCTAATATGTATCATTCAGCTTTGCAACCTCCTCTGTGGCATCCTAAAATCTAAATTACAAGACTGTATCCATTGTTCTTCAGATTAATAAATAGATAAATTTTATATATATATATTCATCATTGTATTTAAGTTTTGTTTTATCTGTTGAACTACTACAACTGTATACAATAGGAACTATATTGCGATAACTCATGTGAACTGCGTCACAGCTAGAACCACTGTCATAGATTATAAACTCAAAAGAAAAGTGGGAATTCACCCCACAAGTACCATCACAGAACCATGGAATATCTTGGGTTGAAGTGACCTCAAAAGGTCATCTATTCCAACCCCCTCAGCAGTAAGCAGGGACATCCTGAACCAGGTTGCCCAGAGCCCTGATGAACCTTACCTTGAATATCTCCAGGTCTCAACCACTTCCATCAACAAGCTGTTCCAGTGCTTCAACGCCCTTATGGTAAAGAACTTGTTCCTAACATGCAATCTAAATCTACTCTTCACTAGGTTGAAATCATTGTCACTTGTCCTGTCGCTATAGGCCTTTGTGAACAGTCATGCACTGACAAACAGGCAAATGTAGGAGACCCATGTTTGCATGTTCTAGTATTCATGCTGCCTGCAATAAAAAGAGGCAGTGTTCACCTACTCACTGCCACAGTTCTGTAGGTTCTACTTGAGAAATGCAAAATTACTGTAGTCATGCCACGATCCATTTAGTCAATGGAAGCATGAGCAAGAGGGATGTTACAAGTGTGTGGCAATTACTGCTTCTACATCACAGCTCTGCAGTCTCCTACTGATTTAATGATAGTTGTACATAATCTTAATGCAACAACTTGTCCCAGTGGAGAGGTTGTATAAATATTGATGTGATTTTTAAGGCATAACCTGTATAATATTTTTAAATTAAATGTAAATACTACGTGTGTGCTGATATGGAAATGTATTTATTATAAGGTTAGATGCTAAAAATCTATTATTGTAATACTCTGTGGCTTGGTTAATTTCAGCCATTTTAGGTCAAGATGCAATAATCTAAGACAGAGGCAAAATTCAGGTCAGAGGATTTTGTGTGAATGGTAAAGCACCATGTACCATTCACTTTATAATTAACACCATCCTCCTTTGAGCTGAAAGATTAGTTAGCTGTGAATCTTTGGGCATAAGTCACTGGACTATTTAACAGTAAGAGATTGACTGGAACCACTTGTTTTATTTTTTAAACCTTAGTATATTGGATTTATGCCTTTAGGACCATGAATTTTAGTTTAATTCAGTGTTCTGGTCATTTCATACACTGATTTTTGTTTTTAAACTCCATATTGAAAGAATTAATATTAAAAAGTTTCATGGGGGTGGCAGGAGAAAGTAAGAGCTTAATTCCTTCAGGCTGTGTAGGAACTATGCTGCTCTTTTTCGTCTTTCATTGCTTAACATATGTTATGCCTTTGAGTGTGAGCTTACAGACTTTCTTTTTAACTTGGATTATAGGGTGATATATGAATTATTCAGAAGTAAATACTTTTATTAGGAAGAAAGATAAAGAGTATCTGTGACCTACTCTGGTAGCAACAAATTACGCTTTTAGGCAGAAAAAAAAAAAAGAAGAACAGAAAAAGCTAATTATTTGTGCTGAAGTGTATGAAAATGAATACAAATCTTAGGTGCATGGAAGAATGGCTAAAGGGCAGAAGGATGTGGGCCAAAAGTGAGCAATCATTTAAGCTATCTACTATACTAGTTTCTCTTCATTACACAGTCATGGGGGGTTTTTATTACCTTACTCTTGTTTTACAGCACTTTCTGGAGCTTTCAGCTAAGATCATTCTAAATCATCCACCATGCTACCATAAAGGTAAATATAGCTGAAGTCCCAAAAGTTGAAATGTCCTGGATAGACAGAATAGATGAGATAGCAGAAAGAAACAAAAACATGGTTTATGAAGACCTTGTAATATTACAACACTCCACATCAGCTGATACATAGAAAGATTAGTGCCGCAAGAAGGGGTCGGAAACGATCAATATGATCCACGAAATCCAACTTTATTGAGCATCAGACACTTCTTATATACAGTAGCCTAGCTGCCGATCCCACCTTCTGCGGTTAAACATCCTGCTTTCCCATCCTGATGAGATAATCACAAGAATTCTGTTTTACATTCTTCTTTACTTGTTATCGCCTGTAAGGGCGTAGTGACCTTGCTTTGGTATCCTGTTATCCTTTGCACGCAGCTGCAAGCACAGCTACAAGGCCATGGTGGCCTGGCTGCATCAACACACTAGCTTACTGTGAGCAGTAAATAACAGGATGGAGTCCGGCCTACATGCTCTTGTTCAAACCATAATTCCATAGAACCATGTCTTTGAAAGCCATTCTGCAACAGATTAGATATCTTCTTGTGGGTCATCCATAAAGAACTGCAAAGAAAACTTAAGTGACAGAATTTAATTTTAAATTTGCATTCTAGATCCATGATACTTTACCCATGGGTGTTGTGCTGCCCAGGGCTTGTTACTGAGTGATGTTTCCATCTTCTATTGCTTTTATAGCTAGCAATGAAAGGAGTTTTCTCTCACAAAGGGTGTTGGGTAAAGCAGTTTCCATCTTTGGAAGGCAGTAAACTAGCAGTAGCAAAATATCATGAGGTGACACTGAACAGAGAAATATTCACTTCTTTTTCATGTACTAGTAGACAGTACAGAGTGACATTTTTTAGCCATTCTCCCTTTCAATTTTAATTTTAGATGAAAACACAATAATCTAATTCATTTTCATATTTCATACAGTTAATGTCATAATACTCCTTTAGTCTATTACAAATATTCTATGGATTTTTACCTAACCCCAAAGGAAAACCTCCAGTCTGAGATACATAACATTAGAAATATCATCAAGGGATATCTGTGCATTATTTCTGAGTGAGGCACAAATACATCAGATAAGAATATCACCAAACCAAAGAGTTTGACATGCTCTCCTTAAAGCACAGTCCCTGCAGCGGAACAGCCCTTTCATGCCCTTGCCTTTATCCTGGTCTTTTCACATTTTTATTTTTTTTATATATATTTTTTCTTTTTGGTCCTAAATCAAACATTTGTCAAAACTATCTATTAATTGCCTCACCAACTTTCCAGCTTCCCATGGAGAAACCTTTTACATCTGTGGAATTGACCGCTGAAGTCCTTGGGCATTACTCCAGTGTGTAGCTTCAGACATCTTTTCTAGCAACATTCACTTCTGGGTGATAAATATTGTTTTGGTTTCAAATGTTCTCTTTTGAACTGTAAAATGACCACTTCTTCCAGGTGAAAATGAATACTACGAGCCGTATTAGGCTGGCTTTCTATCAGTGTCATCATGTTGAATTCTAAGTCTGTAAAGGAATGAATTAAGAGCAGTAAATAGTACTCACTAGCATGTAAGGCCCACTGACCATTGAAGGATTCAGAACATTAAATTCAGGATTTTTCATAAATTGCTGGTTTAATCAGCTACTGTACATGAGCTACAGAAACTGATTATTCAACAGCTCTTATTCTGCAGAAAAGACAAGGTGAAACAAATTAATATTTATTTCAGTGAGAGAGGTTTAAACTGGCACATTCTGCAACAAATTTATATGGTTTAAGGATATTAATGTTTCCCTGTTATTTTGGATCTTATGTCACACAACAACTTGAGCTGCAAAAACTTCTGTCTCAGCCCTTAGTCAAGCTAGTATCTGAGGAACAGAACCTGAGGGACCATCTCAAGTTCCAGTGAGGTTCATATGCCCTTGAAATTGATCCAATAAAGAGGAGAAATTGAATAATTATACACAATAAAATCATTTCAGATATTGAGAGACTTTATTTACAATATCATACAACAGTGGTGGGAACGAAAGAATGAAATTATATAACTGATATTTCTTTTAAAAATGAGGGCTGAACCATAAAAATAAAATTAAAAAAACCCACCAAATTGTTCCCTAAATTTAATATCCCTTTTTGCTAGCTATTCATATGCACGCCTGAGGCGATAATCTAACTTGAACAGTCCCACATGCACACTGCATCCACTCATCCAGCACTAATACCCCTTTATTTACCAGACATAAAAAGTATTTTTAGACAAATGTTTTGCATATAAGCCTTTTCCTATTATATAATATGCATGCCTGTATGAATATACATTCATATACATTTTTATATACATATGCAAATGTACAAGTATATAAACCTGTATTTCGATACATATTTACAATATTCTCTTTGAAAACTAAACATTCTTTTTCTTTTTTATTGTTACTGTAACACAAACAACACTTCATAAAATAAAGCATAACTGCTGAACACAGTAGCACAGTTTGCTGCTAAGTCAAACTTACCATGTGACCTGTACTAGATTCAAGCATGGGCAAACAAGTCTAGGAATGTGTCTGCAATAAAGAATAAGATGTGAAATAGATGTCCAAAAGTTTTACAAGATACATCCTAACAGACCTCCTTAGATTACACTTGCAACTGGTGACAAGAAATAAGCAAATGATTACGACACTAAGTGATTCCTACTATGCCTTTTAGATGTTGTAGTTTTGGGCTATGCCTTTAAAAAATTTCACAGCTCTTGAACTGAAAGTAGTAAAATGTAAATAAATCACTATTGGGTGTAAAAAGGAAAATAATGATAGTTTTAAACAGTCTCATTGGAGAGATAACAGACTTAAGCTAATAATGTAAATAATTTCTCTCTCTTAACACCTCTTCATTCTGGGAGCCACTAACATGCTTCTGCTTTATTTTGGCTGCATTGTTTTGGCTAATTGTAACATCTCTCTGCTTCTTTCTTTTGTTCTTTTTGTGTACAGTGGGGGCAAGGTGAGGCAGGCAGGGAGAAGATATTAGCTTCCCCTGGGTCAAAGCCCAGGGGGTTCCTGTTTATTAATTATAAATACTTGTAAATACTGTGTATTTTGTACATATTCACTGCACTTCATTGTAGGTTGTAGTTTTGCTTGTAAATACAGCTTTCATTTGCTTTCAGTTGAGCTGGTCTGGCAAATTTAATGTTGTAGTGGGGAGGGGGGGAAATTTTCAACCCACCACAAATATCTGCCTTAAAATAACATGAATCACACTCTTGAGGTGACTAAATATCTGTCTATGATTCTCAGTAAACTTGTTACAGTAGTAGACATCTAACTGAGAGTGGTATATCTGTGTGTCAATTTAGGTTGCAACATTGCTAAACATTCCTCTTTCTTAGAGAAATCCTCATGTAGAATCCAGTTCCAGATTAGTTCACCTGGACATACACATATGTAGATAAAGTTAGGTCAGCATAGTCAAGGAAAGATTCAATTTACCCTGAAGGATCAGTAAATGCTATAGTGCCGTTCAGTTGTTTAAACTTAGGCTGTTTGTAACTTTTGAGTTGAAGGATGATACTCCTATCAGCCAAAGCAAAAGGGCAGGTATCATCTGTGCAATTTGTATTGTATCTGTCAGTCTCACTGAGGAATCTAGGACAGCATAAGGCATTCTAAATGATACTAGATACCCAAGTTTAAACAATTTCTTTTAAAACCTTTGTGGTTTATAATCTGCCTTATTTAGAGATCATCACTGAATGTAATAAGACTTAAATATGGATATCAGCATCTAAATATCTCAATTATGTGTCTGAGGGCTAGATCAAAGAGATGTCTAAAACAGGTGTTGAATATTACTTGAAGTGAGATAGAGAATCTATAAAATCCAGATGGGATTACAGATACATTTGAAGACCTATCAAGTCCTGATGATTTTATTACCAAACTAGATTACATCTACAACTTTCATGTAATTTCCATCAGATGCAAAACCAATACAGACATCTTTAATAGATAGCTGCAGATTTGCCTTCTCTGGCACAATAAAAAGTCAGGTTGAAGTCAGAATTAAGATAAAATGCTGAAACAGGTTATTCTCCTGTAATGGGTTGTGGCATCTCCTTGGTTTAGAAATGTAATTGATACTCCCTTCTGTTAATTTATAGAGAAATCCTAGTAACTAATATTTGTGATAAATTTTTGAAGTCAATGATTTTCCTGGGAAAATGCTTTAAATCCTACAGTGCAGATTAAACTCTTGATTCTTGCATATGATAATCTTTTTCAGGAAAGTCAGAGCCAAAAATGAGTTTAAAGTAGCAGGTGTAAAACTCTGGAAGTAGGCAGTTCTCCAGCAGCAATATGTATGATAATTGCTCAAATTGCCCTAAGATATTTTGTTAGTGTAATCTGTTTATATATTCCCTGTTTCTAATATTTTCACTGATAAGAGCTTCAGAGATGTGCATAATTATTCTCTGTGGAAATAATCAAGATAATTAATATACTTACTTGAAGATAAGCAAAAGCATTAAAAAACCTTCACTAACCATTCTATCATGATTTAACATAGAAATAATGTATAATAGGTGCAGCTCTGTGTACTTTGAAACTTCTGGGCATTTTCACAGTATCACAGTATCACCAAGGTTGGAAGAGACCTCAAAGATCATCGAGTCCAACCTCTCACCACAGACCTCATGACTAGACCATAGCACCAAGTGCCACATCCAATCCTCTCTTGAACACCTCCAGTGATGGTGACTCCACTACCTCCCTGGGCAGCCCATTCCAGTGAGGAATTAATCTCTCTGTGAAGAGCTTTCTCCTCACCTGGAACCTAAACTTCCCCTAGCGCAGCTTGAGACTGTGTCCCCTTGTTCTGGTGTTGGTTGCCTGGGAGAAGAGACCAACCCCTTCCTGGCTACAACCACCTTTCAGGTAGTTGTAGAGGGCAATGAGGTCACTCCTGAGCCTCTTCTTCTCCAGGCTAAACAATCCCAGCTCCCTCAGCCTCTCCTCATAGGGCTTGTGCTCAAGGCCTCTCACCAGGCTTGCTGCCCTTCTCTGGACACGTTCAAGTGTCTCAATGTCCTTCCTAAACTAATGGGCCCAGAACTGGGCACAGTACTCAAGGTGTGGCCTAACCAATGCAGAGTACAGGAACAGCATCAGGTATAATATGAATATTTGAGTAAGATGTTGAAAGATAGATCATAAGCATACTTTAGAACTAAGAATATACCTTGTGGTATTTCTGAAAGAGAAAAGAAAAGGAAAAAAAAAACCCAACCAACCAACCAAACAAAAAGTACCAAAGACTATCTAATCTGGTTTTAGGGGTTTTTTACTCTAATATTCCAGTTATCCATGTTATCAACACTGGACTTGATTTGCTTTGTACATCAAGACTCAAAGGTATTTTCAGCTTCTGAAATCTTGAGGTAAAGGTTCACCATATATTTTAGAATTAATCTTTCTTGAATTCATCTGATTACATTCTTGAAGATGGAAAAAAATGGAATTAATTTTGCCTGCTGAGCAAGTTAGGCTCAATATAGAGTCATTTTCTGAACACAAGGGACTTAGGGAAGGACATCTCTCAAGTTCCCCTGATTTCAGAAGTTACATACAGTATGTTACCTTTGAATA
Source organism: Dryobates pubescens (assembly GCF_014839835.1). Taxonomy (NCBI): domain Eukaryota; kingdom Metazoa; phylum Chordata; class Aves; order Piciformes; family Picidae; genus Dryobates; species Dryobates pubescens. The sequence goes on along the minus strand of NC_071618.1, from coordinate 33,895,157 downwards.
CCCCTGATTGTGCCACCCTGCTATAGATCTATTTCAGCATTTTTTCTCTCTCTGACTTCTTGCTCTGTATTTACTCTGGGGAAGTTGTATGTGTTTTCCAAATTCAAGGACTGGCTTCTATAGTTCCTTTCTCTCTCATACTTGTTTCCTGTTAATTCCTTAGTGTATTTTCTTTTTCTTATTGCCAGACCCTTGTTTCTGAATTTAATTTTATTGATTGCAAATGGAATCACCTATTGCAAAGAAAGGTAGTTTATCACATATTTCTTGAATGTCTTTATGTCTTGGGTAATCTTATCTTTTATAAGCAGTTTTCATAAAATTTACTTATACAACTGCATAATGGAGATATTGACTGAGAAGGCTGAATTCTTATTGATACAGAATAGAATAGAATAGAATAGAATAAACCAGGTTGGAAGAGACCTTCAAGATCATCGTGTCCAATCTATCATCCAACACCACCCAACCAACTAAACCATGCAACCTAGCACCCTATCAAGTCTCCTCCTGAACACCTCCAGTGATGGTGATTCTACCACTTCCTTGGGCAGCCCATTCCAATGGGCAATCACTCTCTCTGCGTAAAACTTCCTCCTAATCTCCAGCCTAAACCTCCCCTGGTTTACATACTAATCATACATTTATTCTCTTTGCCAACATTGTCTCTTTTAAAGAAACCTTCAGGCCCTGAACACACAACTTACCTTCCAGATATTCTGACTGTATGAGAAGGTGCTGATTATTGGAAAACAACAGATCTTTACTTTATTTTGTTATTTTGTTTATTTTTGGGTTGTTTTGTTTTGTTTTGGTTTGGTTTGGTTTGGTTTGGTTTGGTTTTGTTGTGAAACAGTACTGAGGTGATTTCATGCTTTGAAATAAGCACGCAAGTACTTACTGAGGTGTAAGTATTATAATATACAGAGACTATCAAGTAAGATGGGAAAATATTCACTTAAGTTGTAATTACTTAGCAGAAGTGATTTCAGTGATTGTTCAGTTAAGTAAATTCATCCATGTCTGCTGGAGTATTGAGATATGACAAGAAAATGTTCTCAATTGTAACAGGAGAAGAATTTTTAAAAGCCTGTCTGGTCTTGGTCATCTTTCTCACTCTTCCTGCACTCAGAAAGGTATAAATAAATGCATATATTAACATACATATAGCAGGCAACGATATTTGTTCTTCTTCAAAGCCATATGGATATTTCATGATATTCTGGTAACTAATGAGTATTTATTGATGGGTTTTTTTCTTTATTTTATTGTGTTTTTTTTACATATGCCTTAGAAATATTATGGTGATCTAGACTTTCTTCTATATTCTGAAATCATAAGAGTAAGAAACTGCTATAATCAGTTTCTCCATACTCTGATAGGAAACCACATCCCCAGTTTTGATTACAGAATACAAAACACTTTTAAAAATTCTTTTTCATTGCTTACATGGATGTGAATTCTTTAAAAATATACCTTTTTACTTCCTGTATTTATAAACTTTAAAAGTGATTTATAAAATAGTCTTCTATACCTTTAGGGTGAATTTCATCATCAAAGCAATGATAAAAATCCTCAAAAAAAGTAGTAGATAATGTGGTTCCCTTATCTTCCCTTAGCTGTTACTGTTTCAGTCCTTCCTATCAAATTATGCAGTGACTTGTTTATGGTGTTATCAGTGTAAAAAATCTCTTTGTGTCAACCAAGTGTTTGTGGCAGTTGAGTTATATTTAGTTATACATTCTTGCCACACTAAGCTAATATAGCATCCTGTATATTTTACAGAAATATTTATTACAGATTTTTTTTCTGTTCTGTACTTAAATTTATATTTGCTTTTACTTTATGTAAACAGTGAAAGAATTTCATTGTTGAATTACTAAATCTGATGAGTTTTCCTTTTTTGCAAAGGTGTGCTGCATATCCGTAGGGCAACACTGAAAATAGGAAGAAAAAAACAAATCTGTTTTGTATATCCATCTCTTCTGTTGTGATTTTAGCTTTCACTGGATCATAATCAGGAAGCAGTAGTACACATCCTCCTTTCACTTGTTATGTGTAATAGTACATAATATTCAACATCTAAACTGATTTCAGGTCAGTTTGTTTGTTTGTGTATTCTCCTGCATTTAATTTCTCATTCTTGTTATTCATTTTTTCCCCTTCTGAACTTTCTCTGGTTTTACCTGACTTTACTTATTTACTTTCTCCTTAGCTTTTATTTTCCTGTCTTCTCTGCTTCTATATCTTTTTTGTACTGTTTCTGTCATGTCTTGCCCTTGTTACTGTAACCTTGTCCATTCCACCTTGCTCAACATATCCATTTTGTGCAGAGAATTTTTCATATTTCTCTAGTGCCTTCCTCTTGTTTTCTGTATAAAAGCAAAGCTTTTGTTCAGTGTGTCTAGGATATGCAGAAGCTACTGAATCATTCTGTTAATTTTCTTTTATTTTCATTTTTGTTTGATTTTTTGTTTCTTTGTGGTTTTTTTGTGGGGGTTGGTCTTTTTGGTTGGGGTTTTTTTGTGGTGGTGTTGGTGGTGGTTGGTTGGTTTTGGTTTTGGTTTTTCATTTGTTGTTTTTGTGGTGGTGGTTTGGTGGTGGTTTTTAGGGGGGTTTGGGTTGGGTTTTTTTTGGAGCTTTTTGTTTGTTTTGTTTTGTTTTGTTTGTAGAGGCGGCTTTTTCCTAATTAGCAACTGTGACTAGTCAATTAGACTACTTGACTAGTTTTTGTTGGTCTCATGGGGCTCTTTGACATTCAGGAAGATTACAATGTTTGTTCCACAGTTGTCTAGCAGCCCAAATTGTTAAGTGTTCCACAGTCACACGTGCAATAATCTTTGTCTTGGTACTTTATCCAGAGGTGGGAGTCTTGGGGTGAGACTCAGTTGCATAAACATGGAACTTGAGAACTAGTTGAGATTTCCTACAATACTCTGCCTTGACAGAGGCTGTTTCACAAGGCCACAGGTATTCTATCGACTCTCTAGCATAGCTTCCAGACCCAAGTCGTTGTCTTAGACCACCAAAAGATGTCTTAAGCAGCACTAGAAATCTATTTTGAGGGAAAAGACAGATCCATCTCACTGTCCAGACACCTACACAGCAAGTGTCCATGTGTGATCAGTATTCAGACTCCATCAGCAGTAAATAGAAGTTTAGTCAATACTTTTGATAGATACAAGCAAGTTAATCATGCCTATGGGTAGAAACTTAAAATTCTCAGCTGAACATTTCTCTTAACCCCATAGACCATACAATTTGGAGGTCCCTTCAGCTTTGTATGCCAGCGTCTCAGCTAGTCTGTGTGTCTGGAGGCACACTAAGTTCCAGAGCATTGTTAGTAATGACTTTCAGATTGGGATTTAAAGTCTCTCTGACTTTGAAAATGAGTTCCCTTCCTGCAGACAAAATCCATTTCCTTTCTGAAAACTGAAATACCATGTATCAATGATCCTGATGGCTATATATATACATAGATACCTGGTGAAAATAGCAGGAGCTTAGATGTCTGTTGTCGTAGGTTTGAGTGCAAGTCACTTAGGCATCTACCTTACACCTAGTTCCGTTGTACATGCCAATTATATCACCTATTTGATCTAGACAAAGTAGTTCTGAAACAGCTTGAATTTGAATAGTATCCTTAAAATAGTAACTGTGTAACAATAGTATTGATCTGCCCATCTTTGAGCCTTCTCTCATTGTTGACCTTCTAATTTTACCTGATCGGTTTTTACTGTCTTCTCTACCCATGGAGAAATACACATATGAAGTTGTATACAATTAGTTGATTTATTGTGTAAGTCTATGTATGTGTGCATGGGTCCTCTGTGCTGTCTGCCTACTGTTAAGTAAGCAATTATTAAGGGAATAATTTTAAAAGTTTTTTTTATTTTAAAATTAATGATATTCATAGTCTTTACATATCTTTTTCATGTAAAATTCTCCAGGTCCAGTTCATTCTCAGAAAGCACTTGGAACTGATTTTCAATGTAGTGATTGTGATACTGTGTAATTGCTTTCAGAGGACACAGATACAAATTTTTGAACCATTATTCAATTTGTAAGTTAACATCAAGTGTGTGAGACACTGGGTATTTTGCTTGCCTCAATGTCCTTCCTGTAGTGAATGCCCCAAAACTGAACATGGTACTCATGCTGTGGCCTCACCAGTGCCTAGTTGTCAGGACAACACCCTATGCCCAGAATTATGCCCCAGATATTGCCAAAACTTGTCCAAACATGTTTTGGTTACATCTCCCCCTTCCCCCTCCCTTCTGGAGTAGGTGCTCAACCCAGAGCCAAGCAGGCAAAAGGTCAGGCATCAGCCAGCTGCAGTAAAAAACCCAACCTGCCTTCTTTGAGGTAAACAAGACCATGCACCCACCATACGGGATGCTCGTGATATGCTTGTGCTCCTTCCAAGTTTGAGTGTAATTCTAGTCACATGCTGGTTCATAGGCTGGAAGGTACTAATCAAGGTTGACTACCGGCCAATTCAAGGCTGAGAAACATGTAAGTATTCCCTAAATTGTAAACAAGTCACTCTTTGCTCTTAAGCTCTATTGTTTCTTGTCAGGCTCTTCTTGGTGATGTCCAATTACAGGACAAGGGGCAATAGGTTGAAGTTGAAGCATAGGGAGCTCCATGGAAACAAGGGGAAACAATTTTTCACTGTGGTAGGTTCAAATTTTCCCCCAGCATTAACTTTTTGTCAGACCAACTAGGTTAGAAGCAAATGAAGTTGTATTTACAAGCAAAATCTACACTCTACAATGGAATGTAATGCATATGTACAGAATATACAGCATTTACAATATTATACAGATATTAACAGTTAGCAAACTACACAAAAACTCCCCTGGTCAAAGAGACCAGGGAAGCCATTCCACTGCCCCCAATCCCCTGCCCCAAAAGAGAGAGGACTGGAGAGAGAAGCAGTGGATTAGACTTAGCCAAGGTCAGCCAAAGCACATTATCTCTCCCGAGCACAGCAAAACAGCCAGAGATCAGAAGAGATGAGAAAAGTGAAGAATTGTTATGATACAGCTCCTCTTATTTCAGATATTTACCCAATGAATTTGTTTAGAATAATCTTTTGTTTTCCTTTTTGCACCCAATAGTGATTTATTTATATTTTTCTACTTTTCTGCTCAATATCTGCAGCTAAATTTTAAAGGCATAGCCTAAAACCGCTACATACTGTGAGGGTGACAGAACACTGCAACAGGCTGCTCAGGGTAGTGAATATCTCTTTCTCTGGAAATATTCAAAATCTGTCTGGATGTGCTCCTGTATGATCTGCTGTAAGTGACCCTGCTCTGGCAGGGGTATTGGATTAGATGATCTTTCAAGGTCCCTTCCAACCTCTAACATTCTGTGATTCTGTGATACTTTCTTGCCTGTCTAAAAGCACTTGGATGTTACAACATATTTAACTAAATAGTTTTTGTTTTCCCTGAGGCTCTTTTGAGGTGTAACATATTCAAGTAAGTTTCATTTATTTATTTTTGCCAAAACATGCTACTGACTAATGCCAATATATTCTCACAAAGCCAATGGCTTCCTTCTGACTAGCTAGAAAAATACTGAACAGGATATGGCTATGTTGTAAACTCTCCTGACATGTGTCTCTTAGCCTCTCACAATGCAATACCAGCAAGTCTGAAACAAGGATTGTGGCCGTTTGACGCTGTGCCTTTAAGAAAGGGGCACACTGGCTAAATGTTTGTAAAATATTTTGGTTTTCTAAACGAATTTCATTGGTAGGATTGTGGGAACTTTTTGTTCTCCCAACAGGCTTCTGAAGCAGTGTGGTAGCTCAGATGCAAAATCTATTAGGAGACAATCGCCAGTCTACATCATTAATCACCTGAGACATAAAACCCACTTTTTTTTTGATGCCATAGTTATTCTCTGAAACTGTTCAAATGCACAGGATTTAAAAAGATGTATAACTACATAGCATTTATGATTTATATTTGCCCCATTTTAAACAACTTCACTCCTGGATTTGCTCTTTCTAACTCTGTCATGAGAACACAGTCTTTATGTATTTATAGGAGTTTATTACAGTATCACAGTATCACCAAGGTTGGAAGAGACCTCAAAGATCATGGAGTCCAACCTGTCACCACAGACCTCATGACTAGACCATGGCACCAAGTGCCACGCCCAATCCCCTCTTGAACACCTCCAGGGAGAGTGAATCCACCACCTCCCTGGGCAGCCCATTCCAATGGCGAACGACTCGCTCAGTGAAGAACTTTCTCCTCACCTCGATCCTAAACTTCCCCTGGTGCAGTTTGAGACTGTGTCCTCTTGTTCTGGTGCTGGTTGCTAGAGAGAAGAGACTAACCCCCTCCTGGCTACAACCACCTTTCAGGTAGTTGTAGAGAGCAATGAGGTCATCCGTGAGCCTCCTCTTCTCCAGGCTACACAATCCCAGCTCCCTCAGCCTCTCCTCATAGGGCTTGTGCTCAAGGCCTCTCCCCAGCCTTGTTGCCCTTCTCTGGACATATTTGAGTGTCTCGATGTCCTTCCTAAACTGAGGGCCCAGAACTGGACACAGTACTCAAGGTGTGGCCTAACCAGTGCTGAGTCCAGGGGCACAATGACCTCCCTGCTTCTGCTGGCCAAACTATTCCTGATCCAGGCCAGGATGCCATTGGCCTTCTTGGCCACCTGGGTAAGTGGTGGCTCATGTTCAGCCTACTATCGACCAGTACCCCCAGGTCCCTTTCTGTCTGGCCTCTCTCCAGCCACTCTGACCCCAGCTGCTCATATTTTTAAGCAATGATTTCTGCACAGATATAGTGTTCTGTGTACTACACCATTCTGAAGAGATCTGGACCCCTAACATTAATAATATGAAAAACCACCTCCATCATTATTCTGGATGCTGAAATTCAGTAAACATTGCTACAATATTCTAACCACTAAAAGCCACAGTAGTTTCAAGGACAGTGTTTATCAGACACTGAATGATGCTGGACACAAACCTGGAGGGTAATTCCCTCAGTCAATGTAGATAGAATAGGATATTAGAATACTCTTTTCTTCCTCCTTCATAGCTATTTATTCTCTTGGGTGCAAATTGAATCTCAGGGAACATCTGCAGCTATGTTTATTATAGAGTTTGTGTAACCGCTTTGCAAATTTCTGAAAGAGTGGAGAAGTCTAAAATATTTCAGTAATGAAGCTTCTTAAAAAAGAAAACTATTATTTTTCTTTGTGGCTGTTTGACGCTGTGCCTTTAAGGAAGGGGCACACTGGCTAAATGTTTGTAAAATATTTTGGTATTCTAAACGAATTTCATTGGCCAAGGATTGTGGGAGGTCAGATTGGACCCGGGGGAGCTGGGAACTTTCTCTCAGTCTTCCTTCCTTCACTGTCCCTCTCGGCTGGATCTGCTTCTGGGCTTCTTGCCAAAAGATAAGAACTAACTCCCTGTGCATAGGCCTCCGCTTGCTGTACTAACTCCCTTTTCGTCTCTTCTTCTACCTCTTTTGGGGGAGAAGGGAGGTAGGGGGGTGAAGGGGGCACAGGGGGAAGCCCCCTCTGTGGGGGGTCTGGTTTCTGGTTGAGTTCATTTGCTGTATATTCCTGTATATACTGTAAAATACCTGTACTTGTTGTGTTACATAGAATCTGTTTCCTTGTAAAATATAATCTCATTTCTCCGACTGGGTTTAGCCGTGGTCTCTTTCTCAGTGGGGGAGGGAAAGCAGAGCCTTTCCTTTCAAACCACCACATTCTTGTATTAAGAGCTAATGCAAATGCTAAGCTATTTGTTGACACTTTGAAAGATGTCCTTTTCCAACAAAAACTATCTCTAAAGTAACAAAATCCAAAGCAGAAATTAAATGTGAATTTTACTCTCTTTATGCTGAAGTATTACATTAAAAATCTCTGTTTTCATGCTATGTTTGGGCTGTTTTTTCATCTTTTAATGAATGAATAGTATAGGATATGTCAATGGCAACTTGTCAACATGTACACACGGACCCATTTCTGCATGATATAAAACCCAGAAAGTATTAAGAGGAAGAGGTGATGAGTATCATTGTTAGTGGTAGGCATATTGCTGTACTGTACATATCCACAGATTATTTGTGATCTGAGCAGAATTGTGCATATCACAAATCTTCTATGTGTAATTATTGGGAAACTGAGTTTCAGTGCAGTAAACAGGAAGCCAAACTCTTGATAAAATTTTCAGTGTCAAAAGTCCTGTAAGATTTTAAATTAAGAGTTCATTTTTTACAAGCTATAGAAGCCTCCCAAAATATCAGAGAAGTAGTCTGTGTAATAATAAAAAAAGGAGAGAAGCTTACTATAATGACCTTATTTGTGCTGTGGAGGAAGAGGACACAAGTACATATGCAAATGGGGTCATTATGCATAGCAGTTTTCCGTTTTATCACAACAAATATGAAAGAAATACAGAATAATTATCTTCTAAGGAAAATGGACAGAACTGTATCTTTTGAAGTGCTGAAAACTGAATAGGATAAAACACTTAGATTTGTTTTTAAAAGTATTGTGGCGTTCTGGTTGAACTATGCAATCTACTTGAATTTGATTTTCTTCACCCTAATGCAGTCATCAGTGCTATGTTGTTCTCTAAAGGTAAAAAATTCATCATAAAAGATAATTTTCAAAATGCCTTCATATTTATAATTTAGAGATAAGTGTGTTGGACGTATTATACAAATTCAGTCTGTTCTTTACAAAATGTCCCTTACCTTGTGATCTGCTCTAGCTCTTTATAGAATAGAATAGAATAGAATAGAATAGAATAGAATAGAATAGAGTAGAGTAGAGTAGAGTAGAGTAGAGTAGAATAGAATAGAATAGAATAGAATAGAATAGAATAGAATAGACCAGGTTGGAAGAGACCTTCAAGATCATCGTGTCCAACCCATCAACCAATCCAAACCACCTAATCAATTAAACCATGGCACCAAGCACCCCATCAAGCCTCCTCCTGAACACCTCCAATGATGGTGATTCCACCACCTCCCCGGGCAGCCCATTCCAATGGCCTGCATCAAGAACAATGTGGCCAGCAGGAGCAGGGAGGTCATTCTGCCCCTGGACTCAGCACTGGTTAGGCTGCACCTCGAGTACTGTGTCCAATTCTGGGCCCCTCAGTTTAGGAAGGATGTTGACTTGCTGGAACGAGTCCAGAGAAGAGCAACCAAGTTGGTGAGGGGTTTGGAACACAAGCCCTAGGAGGAGAGGCTGAGGGAGCTGGGGTTGCTTAGCCTGGAGAAGAGGAGACTCAGGGGTGACCTTATTACTCTCTACAACTACATGAAGGGAGGTTGTAGACAGGCGGAGGTTGGTCTCTTCTCCCAGGCAGCCAGTACCAGAACAAGAGGACACAGTCTCAGGCTGCGCCAGGGGAGGTTTAGGTTGGATGTTAGGAAGAAGTTCTATACAGAGAGAGTGGTTGCCCATTGGAATGGGCTGCTTGGGGAGGTGGTGGAGTCGCCATCATTGGAGGTGTTCAGGAGGAGGCTTGATGGGGTGCTTGGTGCCGTGGGCTAGTTGTTTAGGTGGGTTGGATTGGTTGATGTGTTGGACACAATGATCTTGAAGCTCTCTTCCAACCTGGTCTATTCTATTCTATTCTATTCTATTCTATTCTATTCTATTCTATTCTATTCTATTCTATCACTCTCTCTGTATAGAACTTCTTCCTAACATCCAGCCTAAACCTCCCCTGGCACAAATGAGTTCAGTTAGAACAGAATAAAACTAGAATAGCACATAATGTATATTATTTTAAATAGTTAACTAAGCATTTGCTTTCTTAACACCAAAATATTATTAAAATAATAATCAGAGAGATTCTATTTTTCTTGTCCTTATGTAGAAATCCATACTATCCACATATTCACAAATGAATTCTTTCTGACATTTTGATGTTCATTCAAAGTCCATTTAAGATTTCAGAATACCTGACATACTCAATCTTCTGTAGCCACAGGACCACGTACAATTCCATAGTCTTCTGAGATTTTGCAAAACTGCTACTTTGGCATTGTTTTCCTATTAAATGTTGGCTGTGTCAAATATGTTCTTCTGACCATCTGCAGAAAGTGTTCATTCTGTGAACTGGGAATATATTTTACAAATTTACTCTCAAGAAATCCATTAATTAGGAGTTTTCATAGCTTAATTATTTAAGACAAAAGTTGCATTTTGTAGTGTGCATATTTTAAAATGAAATTGGATTTACACTGGTGTATGCTCATTGACAGGATAGAAACTGGGACAGATTTTAATAC